>NC_084737.1:23671156-23788656 GCF_033978785.1 Entelurus aequoreus
TATATATATATATATATATATATATATATATATATATATTAGGGATGTGGGAACAAATCGATTCGAATTCGAATCGCGATTCTCACGTTGTGCAATTCAGAATCGATTCTCATTTTTTTTAAATCGATATTTTTTATTTATTAAAAAATATATTTATTTTTTTTTAATTAATCAACCCAACAAAACAATACACAGCAATACCATAACAATGCAATCAGATTCCAAAACCAAACCCGGCCCAGCAACACTCAGAACTGCAATAAACAGAGCAATTGAGAGGAGACACAAACACGACACAGAACACACCAAAAGTAGTGAAACAAAAATGAATATTATCAACAACAGTATCAATATTAGTTACAATTTCAACATAGCAGTGATTAAAAATCCCTCATTGACATTATCATTAGACATTTATAAAAAAATTTAAAAAAAGAACAATAGTGTCACAGTGGCTTACACTTGCATCACATCTCATAAGTTTGACAACACACTGTGTCCAATATTTTCACAAAGATAAAATAAATCATATTTTTGGTTAATTTAATAGTTAAAACAAATTTACATTATTGCAATCAGTTGATAAAACATTGTCCTTTAAAATTATAAAAGCTTTTTACAAAAATCTACTACTCTGCTTGCATGTCAGCAGACTGGGGTAGATCCTGCTGAAAGCCTATGTATTGAATGAATAGAGAATCGTTTTGAATCAGGAAAAAATCGTTTTTGAATCGAGAATCGTGTTGAATTGAAAAAAAATCAATTTTGAATCGAATCGTGACCCCAAGAATCAATATTGAATCGAATCGTGGGACACCCAAAAATTCACAGCCCTAATAACAGTGAATTACAGCTATATATATATATATATATATACACCCCCCATTTTTGACAAAATAAAAATATTTTAATATAAGTGTACCTTGTAGTATGAAAAATATGGTATCATATGCTTATGGTTAGTATACTGTTAGCACTCTTTTTTTCACACTTTCACCATCTTGCGTATACCTGTTTCCATTGCCCCCCCATTCCCCTAAATTGTTCCCAATATTTTGACTTTATGTTTTATTTTGTATATAATATCCAGTACTATCTGACCAGCACAGCAATTTGTCAGCACATCGGCAGTGGGGTCTCTACACCTGCATCCACTGGTCAGAAAATTATCTAGTTTGCAGTAATGTATATGAATATTTCAAATGCAAAAGATGCAGGTACTGTATGCAATATGGTCGTTTGGTCGCCACTTCAAAAATGATGCGGCCCTGTATAGATTCCACATGTAGCACATACTGTATAAAGTCAACAGCATGAGCCACAAACTGCAGCCTACATCTATTCCAGGTATTTTCCGTTGTAAGTGAATAACGCTGGCTTCTTTCATCACGCCCACTTTTTTGCAGACCACAATGTTTCTATTTTGGCGGAAGTCTCCATTCGTTGCATTTACACGCAAAGGGATAATGAACTACTTCCAGGCACATTTGTTTGACATGACATTGCACTGTTTTGAGCCCTGGCAGGACATTGACTACCAATAAGAGACCGGCATATTCTCTCATTAGGTCGTATGCATATGTACCCTATTCTTGCCAGGAGATTAAAGAGTCACATAATGTCTGAACTGGACTCAGACATGACAAAACCGGAGATCTTGATGAATTGTTTGGAGAAAAAGATCAGCGTGGTTTCACTACAGGAAAACGTGAGTCACTATTGTGCTCCTACAGTCCCATGCGTATGACAAATTTATGACAACTGTCTTGTTTATGGAATTATTCTTGTCAATGAAGATGTATGGCTCATTGCACGCCATTGAGCAATATGGGTGATACCAGACAGCTCAGCATGGTGTCCTGTGTTAGTTGCTGAGTACTCCTACCAAAAATTAATTTTTTTATTATTGCTGTTTGTCTGTGAGTAAGGAACTACTTTACAATATTTTGATGAGAAGCAGGAGTGCGGATTCAGGATTTTTCAATCCTTTGTATACATGGATTAAAGGCCTACTGAAATGAAATGTTTTTATTTAAACGGGGATAGCAGATCCATTCTATGTGTCATACTTGATCATTTCACGATATTGCCATATTTTTGCTGAAAGGATTTAGTAGAGAACATCGACGATAAAGTTCGCAACTTTTGGTCGCTGATAAAAAAAGCCTTGCCTGTACCGGAAGTAGCGTGACGTCGCAGGTTGAAGGGCTCCTCACATTTCCCCATTGTTTACACCAGCAGCGAGAGCGATTCGGACCGAGAAAGCGACGATTACCCCATTAATTTGAGCCAGGATGAAAGATTTGTGGATGAGGAACGTGAGAGTGAAGGACTAGAGTGCAGTGCAGGACTTATCTTTTTTCGCTCTGACCGTAACTTAGGTACAAAGGCTCATTGGATTCCACACTTTCTCCTTTTTCTATTGTGGATCACGGATTTGTATTTTAAACCACCTCGGATACTATATCCTCTTGAAAATGAGAGTCGAGAATGCGAAATGGACATTCACAGTGACTTCTATCACCACGACAATACATCGGTGAAGCACTTTAGCTACGGAGCTAACGTGATAGCATTGTGCTGAAGTGCAGATAGAAACAAAAGAAATAAGCCCCTGACTGGAAGGATAGACAGAAGATCAACAATACTACTATCAGGAGACACCGAACCAAACACTGGACCTGTAACTACACGGTTAATGCTGTGCCGCCTGTCGAAGCCTAGCAATGCTGTTGCTAACGACGCCATTGAAGCTAACTTAGCTACGGGACCTCGTCAGAGCTATGATAAAGACATTAGTGCTCCACCTACGCCAGCCCTCATCTGCTCATCAACACCCGTGCTCACCTGCGTTCCAGCGATCGACGGCACGACGAAGGACTTCACCCGATCATCGATGCGGTCGGCGGCTAGCGTCGGATAGCGCGTCTGCTATCCAACTCAAAGTCCCCCTGGTTGTGTTGCTGCAGCCGGCCGCTAATACACCGATCCCACCTACAGCTTTCTTCTTTGCAGTCTCCATTGTTCATTAAACACATTGCAAAAGATTCACCAACACAGATGTCCAGAATACTGTGGAATTTTACGATGAAAACAGAGCTGTTTGTATTGGAATACAATGTGTCCCAATACTTCCGGTTCAACCATTGACGCGCAAACGTCATCATACCTACACGTTTTCAACCGGAAGTTTCCCAGGAAATTTAAAATTGCACTTTATAAGTTAACCCGGCCGTATTGGCATGTGTTGCAATGTTAAGATTTCATCATTATGTGGGCTCTGTACCGAGGATGTCGTTGTGGCTTGTACAGCCCTTTGAGACACTTGTGATTTAGGGCTATATAAATAAACAGTGATTGATTGATTGATCATTGATATATAAACTATCAGACTGCGTGGTCGGTAGTAGTGGGTTTCAGTAGGCCTTTAATATTAGCGCTGTCAAAATTAACGACTGTTTGTTCACAGAAAAACATCACATTAATTAGGTATAAATGCAGATTAATTAAAAAAAATAAAAGGGGTATTTATAATGACGTGTGTCAAAATATTGGTTGTTTTTTTTTTGTTAATTTAAGTAATTAATGTAATTAACTGTGGTTAATCAAAATTCAAAAGTGTGATTCATCTTGTTTGTTTCATAAATTTTTCTTTCTACGAATTCTATTAACACTATTACACTTTTGTATTATTCTTTCCCTGTTAGAAAATTCAGAATCTGGCACATGGGCTACCAAAACCGTGGGAGACCGGCTCCACTCGCAGCCACCTGACTCTACCCTGCAAGCTGCCTTTTAACTTCTGGTACAGCCTTGTACTGTCTGAAATCCCTTATACACAAGCGGTACAGGCGGTCATGATCCCTTAATGATTGTTTGGCCTGTTTTATTATTTTCCTGTGTTTTGTGATTGTTTCCGTGTCAGTGCTCCTTCCTCCCTTGTTTCCCACTTTCTTTTGGAGCGCTGCTTATGCACACCTGTCCTGGCTTGGAGATTAGACTCAGGCTAATTAGTTAGGGTTATGCCTGCACACATATGCTGTTTAATTCCAGTATCTTCTGTGTGCCACATTGTTACGTTTGTATTCCCTGAGTTCCTGCACAACCTACATTATCGTGTACTGCCTCGTACCTAATTACCTAATGACCTTCTTGTCTGCACTTCCCCCACCGTCTGTCTCTGCATCCTGGAGTCACGCAAACAGCCGCAATATGCCACCATAACAATTACATTTTAAACACGGGAAGTATTTGCTGAGACATGGAAATAAGCTCAAGTAGGCTCTTCTTCTTGCTACGCTTTTCAGACATGTTAAATTGTGCAAGAGTAATAAACATGTAGTGTACTTCAATGTATTCTTTGTTAAACATGTTCGAAATGAACTAAACCCTTACCATTAGCTCAGTGGCCTTGTGGTTAGAGTGTCCGCCCTGAGACTGGGAGGTTGTGAGTTCAAACCCCGGCCGAGTCCTACCAAAGACTATAAAAATGGGACCCATTGCCTCCCTGCTTGGCACTCAGCATCAAGGGTTGGGATTGGAGGTTAAATTACCAAATGATTCCCGAGCACGGCGCACACTGCTGCTCACTGCTCCCCTCACCTCCCAGGGGGTGAACATGGGGATGGGTCAAATGCAGAGGACACATTTCACCACACCTAGTGTGTGTGTGACAATCATTGGAACTTAAACTTTAACTTTTAATGATGAGGAATTCTCAAGAATGAGCACAATGTGAAAAAGGTTGCTGCAAATATACTGCAAAGTAAGTTCCCAGAACTCAGGATGTGACATACAAACTGGGCTAATATTGGCTCCACATCAAACACTGGCGTATGTGTGTGTAAGTGCATGGTCACTGTTTCTTACCGCAGTCATTATTTAAAATTTAAGAAAAACAGCACTGCTGAGGATGCAAGCCAATGACCCACAACAGTTATGGCGGACAGGAAGTGATTTTGTTCTTAAGAAGTGCTTACAAGAAACTAACACTTTACTTTTATAGTGTGGTTGTAAATTAAATCATGCAAGTCACTCATTTACTGCATGAACAAAGTGAGGGCGAATTAGGAGGATGTATGTGGGGAGAATGCAGTACTGATACTACTGCATCCATGTAGTACAGGGGTGTCCAAAGTGCGGCCCGGGGGCCATTTGCGGCCCGCAGCTAATTGTTTACCGGCCCGCCACACATTCTGGAAATACTATTGTAAAAATAAAAAATAACATTAAAAAAAGTGGAATGAGGTGAAGTCTAACGAGAAAAAGTTGCAATGTTGGCACAAAAGCTGCCATGCAGGCTGTTTTTTTTTTCTCTTGTCTTTCTTTATTTTTCTTTTTTTGCCATTGCTCAAAAAAAAAAAAAGACAAAAAATCCATGTTATAATGAATTATTTTCAGGGCTCCAATTACTTCAAATATTTCACTTTGAAATGTTTTATGTGGTAAATATTGCATATATTGTGTAGTAGCCATATAAAAACATCAAAGTTTTCTTAGACAAAAGCGCATAAAACTAACAAAATAATAGTTCCTGCATAAAATCGACAGATATATCTGAAGTTGATCTCATAACTTAACTGTTGAAAGTAAAAGAAAAACCTAATAAAAATGTATCACTTTATGAGTGGGGCACCTTTTGGATCCCAAATATATTTAGTGATTTTTTATTTATCTTTTCACATTGATTACTCAAAAATATGAAATAATTCAAATCAATGGTGTCCTGCATTATTGATCTAGGGCTCTAATTACTAAATACTGCATATTTCAGTTTTACTATGAAATAAACTAAGTAGTTTGACAGGAAATCCATAAAACATTTTAATTTGTATTACTTTATATCAACTTGAAGTTGATATAGAGATTTACTGTAAG
This sequence comes from Entelurus aequoreus, assembly GCF_033978785.1. NCBI lineage: Eukaryota > Metazoa > Chordata > Actinopteri > Syngnathiformes > Syngnathidae > Entelurus > Entelurus aequoreus. The sequence goes on from NC_084737.1 coordinate 23,677,034, forward strand.
CGTTAAATAATTTTAAAAAAATAATAATCTGACTTATTTTTAACATTTTAATGACTGAGACCCTTTATGGTCCCCGGGACCCCTAAAGGTAAAATACATTTAAAAAATCCATATATTTTGTTATGGTCTGAAAATGAAAAATATCAAAATGGCCCCCACATGCTTTAATTTTTCCGTGTGCGGCCCTCAGTGGAAAAAGTTTGGACACCCCTGATGTAGTACATTAGGCAAATCAAAATTGAGGAAAACAACTTTTTCTATGACGTGTCTCTACAGTTTTATGGTTACTTAATCATATGCATTCTACCCACATACATTTTGAGGAAGTCACTCCTCTGCAATGATATTCTCCAGCTCAGTGATGACGCAGTTGGCCTCCTATTGAGTGTGTTTTAGGAAGAATGTCGCGCAATAGTGTAGTGTGTCTTTTTCTGTCTTTTTTATATGCCAGACATGTTTTGGAGAGAAAAAAGATTTCAAAGCCAGATGAATTGTGGTATTTTTTTTTTTACATTTGTGGAGCCGTCTTCATTAAGTCTTTGACGCCACGTGAAATCTGGGGCAGATGTTTTTAAAGCAGGCCTGGAGATCCCGCGTGGAGCCACGTATAGACAGAAATAGCCTTAAATAGTACAACAACTGTGTTGAATGTAAAATAAATTACACGGGATGCTTGTGTGACCAACATGTGTAAAATCTGAGTATGTAAGTGCTAAAATTCATGATGTACAAATATGCGCAGTAAAGTGCATTTTAATTAGGATAAAGGATGTATTTATCTGGAAACTAAACAAGAATGTGTCAAAAGACTGTTGTGTGAAGTAATAGTCAATCAAAATTAAATATTGGATTTTCTTATTGTTTTCCCTTTGTGAGAAAATGTCTATAATTTTCATAACTTTTCTCAATGAAAGCAATGTTTTACATTCGTAGAAAATTAGAATGTTCTAGGGCAGCGGCTTTGTGATATGTGATTGTAAGGGAGTCATTACAACTTAAGAAATCTAAAGAATAACTTTTTTCAAACCTGCTAAAGCTAAATTCAGGTATGTTTAATTCGCCAGAAAGTCCTTTTTTGGGGGATGGGAGCAAAGGCTATATTATTTTCTCGAGGGTACACTCACTGTTCCATAGTTTTAGCTCCCAGGTTCTATAGATCATGCTAGATGTTACCATTATTGTTTACAATGGTGCAAAAATATTTATCATATAACTTCCCAAACGTATTTTCCACACTGAATTGTTTGCCACTTGCCAAGATTCTAAATGTTTTTTCGGGAAAGCTCCCCAGTTTTAAGAGCTATTTTCACTTATGTTTAGTCATTGACTTTACATCATAATTTTGATTTAAGCATGAATAATTATATGTTGCCTATTCTAGTTTATAAATCCATCCATCCATCCAATGTTGAAATTGAGAAAATAACTATTCAAATAAGATACTTTGGTTTTCCCTACATAGAAAACCTTGCTTGAAAATTCTGCAGCTTTATTTAAGAATTGCAAGTTAAATAATGCTTGTTTTCAAAATACAATACTTATTTCTATCTTAAAAGTTCTACTGATTTCTAGATATAAACATCTTAATTTAGAATGTCTCATCAAGTCAAATTAACTGGCAGCACGGACAGATGATTTCACTAAGTTTTAGTATTTTTCCCCTTAAAATCTAATCTTTTCATCTTATATTTTGTCAGCTCTTTTTAGCAGTGCACTTTCTTGTCTCACTTCCAGCTCAAGTAAACCTATTTGAAAAAAAAAGATTCACCTTAACTCAAAATGTAACTCAATTTTGGGTTGAATGTAAGCCAAAATTAAAGCACATTCATCCATTGCTGGTCATATTGTCATGCAAATGTTACAAAATTGTATGCTTGTTTGTGCATGTAGATTGTATACATTTCTTACGTACGACATTACTAAAAAAGTACATGCGTAAACAAACTTACTTAAAATGGACTGACTGTTGAGCAAAGTGTATCACAATGGAGAAGTACTGAGCACGTCAAGATGGCAACATTTCTCAGACATATCAACAAAAAGTGAGCAAATTAATGACGTCCCACACAATGTGTCAAAATGAATGATACATCAACCACATCAGGAAATTGAACTACTGTATGAGGAAGGATATCTCCCTCATCCAACCACATCTCCAAATCATCAAGCCTCCTCTGTCTTACGACAGTGCAGGTGCATTTGCTTTACCATGTAAGGTCAATTGCAAAGAACCAGGACGTGCTGTCAGGTTTTCGAATCAAGTGGATCTTTCACAATGAAATGTTCTATTTTACTTGCGTTGTAAGACCGCAAGACGCAGAAGATTATTAACCAACAAAGACGTTCCTAAATCTGTTGTTGACCTCACATAGAAATGCAGTGAAAGAACTAAACTAAACATGTTTGCACAGAAAGAAAAGATGTCAGCAGTGCACTCAATTAAAAAAGCTCTTCGTCTGCAGCTTTGGCAGTAAAGCTGGGAACACTGCGTGAGTCATACATGGGCTTCTGATACTCTCATATCAACAAATAACTAACACACACGCATGAGCATAAACACAAGTGTCAACACTAAGGCTATCAAAGTCAAGTTAACTCATACAATTAATCACAAAAAATATTGCATTGATCATGTTTATACGCAGATTAATCGCCAATGTATTTTGACCGTACAAATGTCACTCCAAAATAAACCCCAACAGGACTTTACTCGAAACTGTTACCAGGTTTGGAGCGAGTAAATGCGTTGAAGTAAAACACTATGAAATTCCTGTAAGACATTCTGATGGTAAAATTGCATTTGTGTCCAAATAATGGAGTCTTTTTGAGTTAATTTCAATTATGCAAAGCTAGTAATAACCTGTGTAATCATCCATCAATCCATTTTCTACCGCTTCTCCCTCTTGGAGTCTGGCTGGAGTCTATCTCAGCTGCATTCAGGTGGAAGGCGAGTAGAACCTGGGCGAGTCACGACCTGTGTACCGTAATTTCCGGACTATAAGCCGCTACTTTTTCCCCTCGTTCTGGTCCCCTGCGGCTTATACAACGGTGCGGCTTATATACAGCCTGTTCTTCTCCGACACCGACGAAGAGGATTTCGGTGGTTTTAGTAAACAGGAGGAAGACGATGACACAATGATTAAAGACTGACTTTTCATATACCGGTAGGCTGGTTATTTTGATAACGTACAGGCGAGCACTTTGTATTACTTTGCACCGTTGTATTATTTGTACTCTGCATGAATGCTGTTCGCCATGTCAAAGATGTGAAAGTTTGATTGAATGATTGAAAGATTTATTGTTAATAAATGGGACGCTTTGCGTTCCCAAACAGTCATCTCTGTCCCAACAATCCCCTCCGTGGTAGCAGGAACCCCTATATACTACGGTAATTACACATCAAAACCCTGCGGCTTATAGTCGGGTGCGGCTTATATATGGAGCAATCTGTATTTTCCCCTAAATTTAGCTGGTGCGGTTTAAGTCAGGTGCGGCTTATAGTCCGGAAATTACGGTAATCATTATTAGTCCTAATTCAAAAGTGTGATTAATTTGAATAATGAATTAATTGTTTGACAGAGTTCATATTTAGATTCACTAATATTATTGTTTGTTTTGTAATGATATGTTCTTGATACTTATTACCAGATATGAGGCAAGTTTATTGTAATGCCTTGTGTCATCTGGAGATGAAGCCAGAGACGACGTTGCATCAGTGATGATGAAGTTTGTATTTCCGAATAATATTTCTTCATATTACAAAGGACGAGGAGTAAATATTACATTTTAAGAAGCATAGAAAACAACAAAGGAATATTCAAACTTATATCATGAAAATAAAACTAGAGTGTTTTTTCAAATATGTTCCATCCCTTGATTTTGGTTTGACCTAATTCTGGATTTTTTTTTAGATCCAACTTTAGATGTGGAGGAAATTCACATCTATTTTTGAAAAAAGTGAAGTAAATAAAATAAAGACTGACTTGTGATCTGGCTGAGTCCCCATGACACGTATGTCCTCCAACAGTGCAATGAGAATACTTTTATGAGCAGCAATATTGTTATTTAAAGCTACAATTTGCACCTTGCATTAGTCCAGTCCTTCTCAAATAACGGGGCACCGCACGATACCATAGAGGGGAACGTATGACATTGGGGAACATGCTTTTTTTTCCTGTACCAGAATATAATAAAGCGTACATAGCACTTGGCTTTACAAGGAAATACCTGTATGTTGTTTCCTACAATGTTAATAAGCTTACAATGTTAAGGACAGGTAAGTTATAACAATATTATAGACACAATATTTATATTCACTGTGGAGAGTGGGGGGGCACAAAATATTGTTTTCTTCCCAGGGGGGTGCAACAGAAAATATTTGAGAAGCACTGCATTAGTCCATCTAGCACATGTTGTGCACATGTCCAATTATTTTTACAATGTTCACAATGCTGTTCCTATTATGGATACCTAAATGTATACATATAAGGTGTAACTAAAAAGCCAATAAGCCAAATTAAAATTTTACATAGTGTTTATAATGTAAACAATTATCTTTGAATACATAAAAACATGACATCTAAAGCACCACTTGCACTTCCATGCAAAAGTTTGAATGGAGACACCTCCTCATGCTGTTGTTTGTGTTTAAACTTTTGACTGGTACTATTATTTTTCTGCATCCACATTTTGTGCTCACATATTTTATTTAGACCACACATTTGTTGTTGGGTCAAGCTGTGGATATTTTGGAAATTCCCAGAGTCCACTGAACTGATACCATGTGTTGAGATCAGAGGGGGAGGGTTGAGGTTGGTAGAGGGCGGGGATGAGGTTAAGTGACTAAGACTTCAAATTGCATAAAAAGGTCTGCAAGTCTCAGCAAGGGCACATCTTCCAAGGAGACAAGAGACAGATTTCAAGTTTGAAAAATTCTTCACGGAGCGATTCTTTTATTTTGTCCCTGTTGGCCGACGGACAGGTCCAGTAATGAGATCCTGCGCTTTACTTGTGTGTCTGGTTTGGGGGGTTAGCATCCAGGGTGGATGGAGCCTTCCACTGAAGTCAGTCCATGTCACATTTCCAGGAGACATCATCAAAAACATGACTGATATGCAGTTGGCTGAAGTGAGTATAGCAGACGGTGCATTTATTAAATTCTCAAAGCAGTGTGCAGTCAAGCCGCCTAGGGAAATAATTGCCTGATGTCTAAAAGAGATAGATTGCATTCCAGATCGGAGTGGCGACGTGATATTATTCTCTTTTCAAGCAAAATGATTTTAAGAGATGATTGGAAAGCACAACTGATTGATTATCTTCTATCTGGACTTATTTCTCTGTGCAGAGTTACCTGAATAAGTTTGGATACATGAACACCTTGCGACGCAGCGGCTTCCAATCACTGGTGTCCACCTCCAATGCTCTGAAGAAGATGCAGAAGCAGATGGGTTTGAAGGAGACTGGTCAGCTGGATTCTGCAACTTTGGAGGTCATGAAGCGGCCTCGCTGTGGCCTGCCTGATGTGGCCAATTACAAAACGTTCGACGGAGACCTTAAATGGGATCATAATGATGTCACATACAGGTGAGTGGAGATGCGTGTCTGCAGAATCGTTATTTGTTGGCAAACAAATATTTACCGAGGTTACGTTGCTCTTCTCCTCTACAGGATTGTCAACTACTCTCCAGACTTGGACATCTCTCTGACTGACGACGCTTTTGCCAGAGCGTTCAAGGTGTGGAGTGACGTGACTCCTTTGACATTTACCCGCCTTTTTGAAGGAACAGCCGACATCATGGTATCATTTGGAAAAGGAGGTATGTGTTTGCAGAAAGTCATTTACTTCATGTTTGATCACACTGATGGCATAATGACATGTACGTCATTTGGATGGGGAGCGAGGGGGGGAAATGTCCCTTGTACTTTTTCAACAAGCAGTTTTTGACCCTTGCACTTTTTAACGTCCAAAAAATAATGTTACGCTATTAAATGGAGACAAGTCAAACACTAGCGCCTGGCGGAAAACCTGTCCCTTTAGATTGCCCACAAGCTCATTGATTGGCTCTCTGGGGCTGCCTTTTTGCCAACGTGACAATGATTGACAGCACGCAACAGCTGACCCATCAGGAGTCAGATGCAAGATAAGAGCGAGTTGGCCTCCACACGGCAATATGAATCACGAACAAGTACAACAAATTAAAAAATCCAAACAAGAGGAGTCTAGTGCGCCACTCAAAGGTAGTTATATTGTTGACTAAGACTTGCGATTCTCACGTTGTGTGATTTTGAATCGATTCTCATTTTTAAAAAATCAATTTTTTTATTATTTATTTATTATTATTTTTATTTTTTATTTTTTATTTTTAATTAATTAATCCAACAAAACAATACACAGCAATACCATAACAATGCAATCCAATTCCAAAACCAAACCCGACCCAGCAACACTCAGAACTGCAATAAACAGGCGAATTGAGAGGAGACACAAACACGACACAGAACAAACCAAAAGTAGTGAAACAAAAATGAATATTATCAACAACAGTATCAATATTAGTTACAATTTTAACATAGCAGTGATTAAAAATCCCTCATTGACATTATCATTAGACATTTATAAAAAATTTAAAAAAAGAACAATAGTGTCACAGTGGCTTACACTTGCATCGCATCTCATAAGCTTGACAACACACTGTGTCCAATATTATTACAAAGATAAAATAAGTCATTGTTTTGGTTCATTTAATAGTTAAAACAAATTTACATTATTGCAATCAGTTGATAAAACATTATCCTTTACAATTATAAAAGCTTTTTACAAAAATCTACTACTCTGCTTGCACGTCAGCAGACTGGGGTAGATCCTGCTGAAATCCTATGTATAGAATGAATAGAATCCTTTTGAATCGGGAAAAAATTGTTTTTGAATCGAGAATCGTGTTGAATTGAAAAAAAATCGATTTTGAATCGAATTGTGACCCTAAGAATCGATATTGAATCGAATCGTGGGACACCCAAAGATTCACAGCCCTAGAAAAAACGCCAAAATAGTTATTTTATTATATTATTGTGTTATTTCGTAAAAAAGAAACGATTGAATAATTTGTTTCTCATTCATATTACTCCAAAACAGGGCTCCATCTAGTGGTACGCCAAAGAATTACCTGATTAAAGGACTGTTTTATTTTCCTATATGCAAACACAGTGTTACTGTTCAAACCATGTGTGATGTTACATTGGACAAAAATATGAAACGTGCTTCTTAAATAAAACATCTGCCTTGTTTTTAATGAATACTTGGGCCTACTACGTTACTGTATTTTAATGTTGGTCATTATGGTGGTACTTGGAGAAGCAAGTGTTTTCTGAGGTGGTACTTTATGCAAAACGTTTGAGAAGCACTGCTCCAAAACATGCATACAGGTTGTGGTCCCCCTGCATGACTTCACTGTTATTAACACTGCCTCATCATCATGGCATTTTTTAGATCACGGAGACCCCTACCCCTTTGATGGAAAAGATGGCCTCCTGGCCCATGCGTATCCCCCTGGTGAGGGTGTGCAAGGGGACGCCCACTTTGATGATGATGAAAACTGGACACTGGGAAAAGGACCAGGTAGTGCATTCATTTAGTTGTTTGTCTCCCTCTGCTGCTCATTTCTACCATTTGCAGCAAGGCATTGTTTTAACTCCTCATGTGACCGACAGTTGTGAAGACTCGATTCGGGAATGCAGAGGGTGCAGTTTGCCGCTTTCCCTTCACTTTTGAGGGCAAATCGTACACAACGTGCACCTCTGATGGCCGCTCAGATAACCTCCCATGGTGCTCCACCACAGCTGACTTCAACAGAGACAAAAAATACGGCTTCTGCCCGAGTGAACGTAAGTATTCTTGAGGAAATCATGGGCAAACAAACAGTTAGCCATACCAACTTATCTGTCTATATCCAACAGTGCTATACACTTTTGGAGGAAACGCCGACGCAGCCCCGTGCGTCTTCCCATTTAAGTTCCTGGGGACAGAGTACAACAGCTGTACCACAGAGGGCCGCAATGACGGTTACCGCTGGTGTTCCACCACAGACAACTTTGACAAGGACAAGAAATATGGATTCTGTCCTAGTAGAGGTACGTGACAGGAAATACGATGCATGCAGATGAAGTGTATTAATTAACTTATATTGTGTTCTACATATGGTGAATGCTCATATTCATTTTGGAGAAAGCCAACCTTCAAGTTTGAGTACACAGCGATATTTCAGTTTGAGCACATGATAAGATAAGGCCCCTTAGTTTGATATTCGCAGGTGAATTGGATCACTTCTCATAGGAAGGAGGCCCTAATTGGGACTTCAGAATGCAAAAGTGATAGCCATATCCTTGAGAGGAGACTACTTGTCTACTTCAAACGCCAACCTTCAAGTTATGACTTAAAGGAGTTGTTTTCCAGACACTTACAAACGAACATCTCCTTTTATGGTCAGGTGGGGCTGTTTAGACTTAGTGTACACCCAGACAGACAAAGAAGGAATATATAAACTGATGGTTTGGCTTCTCCAGTTAGGAATCCTCAATTTTTTGACTAAGATTCCTGTTTAAATGACGCTCGCTTGTAATAAAGCAAATTTTGGTTCAGCAAAGCGTCTCAGACGTCTCTTTTGATCGTCTTCCCTCAACCCGGGAGGGGACGATAAGACCAGAAATACAATTCACATACAAAGAGATGATAATCCTTGTTTTCCTACTGTTTAGACACTGCTGTATCTGGTGGAAATTCCGAGGGAGAGCCGTGTCACTTTCCCTTCACTTTCCTGGGTCAGCAGTACGACACGTGCACCAGCGAGGGCCGCAGTGACGGAAAACTGTGGTGCGCTACAACCGGCAGCTACGACGAGGACACGAAATGGGGCTTCTGTCGCGACGCCGGTGAGAAATGAAACAAAAAACAGAACCTTCAGTTATTTTACCTGCTTTGTTGATGAATTATCCCCCGTGCGATGCAGGATATAGCCTCTTCCTAGTGGCCGCCCATGAGTTTGGACACGCCCTCGGTCTGGATCACTCCAGTATTCGGGATGCGCTTATGTATCCCATGTACAGCTATGTGGAAAACTTCTCCCTGCATAGAGACGATATTGCAGGCATTCAGTATCTATATGGTATGACAGCAAAAAATCCCTCATATTTATCATGCGCATTTTTGTATTTTCTCTGAAGCTCTATGTTTTGTTCAGGACGCAGAGAAGGCCCAGACCCTACACCTCCTATGCCTGACACCCCAACCACGACCCCATCTGAACCCACTACCACCACCCCAAAACCTGTTGATCCAACCAGAAATGCCTGCAAAATTACCAAATTTGACACCATCACTGTTATCAGAAACAATCTACATTTCTTTAGTGACGGGTAAGAAGTAAAAATGGCAACAGATTTAAGATTCAAGAAAATTAAATATAATTTTCTGTCAATAGATATTACTGGAAGAAACCCATCAGAGAGAATGGGGAGGTCAAAGGTGCATTCAGAATTGCCGAGGGTTGGTCAGCGCTGCCTGCAGTCATCGATGCTGCCTTTGAAGACGTTGTCACCAAGAAATTATACTTCTTCTCTGGTAAGAAAGCGCTGTGCATTATACAAGGCACATCCAAACAACCGACAACCTAACAAGCAATGGTGTGTCTTTCTAGGGCGCCAATTCTGGGTTTACAGCGGAAAAAATGTTCTTGGCCCCCGCAGCATAGCGAAACTTGGCCTCCCTAGTAGCCTGCAGAAGGTGGAGGGAGCGTTGCAGAGGGGGAAAAACAAAGTTCTGCTCTTCAGCGGGGATAAATACTGGAGGTGAGTTCAATTTCTTGAAAAAGGTTTTGACATCGAAACATTGGCAATTGCACTAGTCACGTCTTTAATATTGGATTATTTTCTATGTACAGATTTGATGTGAAGACCCAAACCGTTGAAAAAGATTACTCCCAATACACACACACTGTTTTCGGTGGTGTTCCCAACACGCCCCAGGATGTGTTCCAGTTCAAAGGTAAATGCTATTTATTGTCGGTAACAGTTGTTATATTAACAGGACCTGACAAAGTTCTTAATGATTGAAATGTATGTTTATGCTTTAGGGCACGTCTACTTCTACTGGGACCAATTCTACTGGCGCATGAACTCTCGCCGGCAGGTGGATCGTGTTGGTTATGTCAAATACGACATCCTGAAGTGCTCGGATTCTTGAACCTAGTGCCTTGTGAGGAGATATTTTGTGGATGTGATGACACACTTATGTTCTGCCTGTGCAGGAAATTTGGGGAGCCTAAATCAGTGTTTATGCCTGATGAGTTAGTGCTCTCTGGATTGTTCATAAGGCATTATTAATGTGACAAACACATTAGCCTCTCTAGCGTGTCAACAACAACACCAAAAATGTAACCCACCTGGATCAAATTCCAGATTGTCTGAATAATTTATACATTTAAGTGTCTGACCGGTGCAGACTTTTAACAGTATTTGATTGTTTTGCCATCTGTAGTATTTATGTGTCTTTACCTAATGCTTTGTATGTCTTTCTGGAAAATGGCTTCTAAGCCAGTACTTGCACTGGAATACAACGCATGGCTGTTTCATCTTAAATTATTTAAAAGTGGTATGAGTTTTCTGAGTCTTACATTTTCAATGCAATAAACATTCACTCCAAGAAAACGTCCTCGATTGTCATTTTTTGAACGCCTGTATTATTACTATTATCGTTAGTCTATAACATTATCAATCAAAGTTTATTTATATAGTCCTAAATCATGAGTGTCTCAAAGGGCTGCACAAGCCACAACGACATCCTCGGCTCAGATCCCACATCAGGGCAAGAAAAAAACTCAACCCGATTACTTAGACTTAGACAAACTTTAATGATCCACAAGGGAAATTGTTCCATGCAGTAGCTCAGTTACAAAGGATGGAAAGTGTAAGGATGGAAAGGACAATGCAGGTATAAAATAAACTAAAAATGTACCGTAGTAGCAATATAAAATATAACATATATGTAATATTTACATAATGGGCTACAATGAGAAACCTTGGAGGGGAGAGGAGAACCCCCCCTGGACGTCGAGTGGATCTAGTTAATAGTGTGAGAGTCCAGTCCATAGTGAGGCCAGCAGGAGATCATCTTGAGTGGAGACAAGTCAACAGCGCAGAGACTTTGAACAGCTAGCGCGTCTTCTAAACCCAGATTCCGATCTAACAAAGGTCTTAACTCATTCTCTTTCTATGCCACATCAATATGGAATGCACTCCCAACAGGTGTAAAAGAAAGGGCATCTCTATCTTCCTTCAAAACCGCACTAAAGGAACACCTACAGGCAACTTCAACCCTAAACTAGCACCCTCCCTTCCACACCATACCTCCCCGGATTGTAAATAATCAAATGTAGATACGTATTCTTATGCTTTCTGATCTCTCTCTCTATGTCCACTACTTGCTGTACATATCCTACCAAGTCAGTCCTACACTGTTCCAATGTCCATTTCTCTGATGATGCAATTGTTGATGACTGAAGTGTTGATATCAACCAAACCTAACCCCCCCTCCACATCCCACACCCCGGAATGTAAATATTTCAATGTATATACTATGAGGATTATCTTGTGTGATGACTGTATTATGATGATAGTATATATCTGTATAATGAATCAATTTAAGTGGACCCCGACTTAAACAAGTTGATAAACGTATTCGGTTGTTACCATTTAGTGGTCAATTGTACGGAATTGTGCAATCTACTATTAAAAGTTTCAATCAATCAACCAATTCTGTGGTCACCTAATAACCTCTCCAAGCAGGAGAGGGGGGCAGAGCAGAAAAGAGACGGCATATCAACTGGTCTAAAAAGGGGGTCTATATTTAAAGCAGGGGTGTCCAAACTTTTTCCACTGAGGGCCGCAAACGGAAAAATTAAAGCATATGGGGGCCATTTTGGTATTTTTCATTTCAAACCATAACAAAATATATGGATTTTTTTGTATTTATTTTACCTTTAGGGGTCCCGGGGACCATAAAGGGTCTCAGTTATTAAAATGTTAAAAAATAAGTCTAATTTGTATTGTTATTTTTTATTTAACGCTTACAGTAAATCTCTATATCAACTTAAAAAAAAAAAAAGGTTTTATGGCTTTTCTGTCAAAAACAACTTTGTTTTTTATAGTAAATCTAAAATATGCAGTATTTAGTCATTAGAGCCCTAAAATATAAATAATGCAGGACACCATTGATTTTAATTATTTAATATCTTCACAGTGAAAAGATAAATAAAATACCACTAAATATATTTGGGATCCAAAAGGTGCCCCACTCATAAAGTGATACATTTTTATTATTATTTTTTTTTTTTTACTTTCATCACTTAAGTTACGAGATCAACTTCAGATATATCTGTCGATTTTACGTTTGAATCAATCAATCAATCAATGTTTATTTATATAGCCCTAAATCACAAGTGTCTCAAAGGGCTGTACAAGCCACAACGACATCCTCGGTACAGAGCCCACATACGGGCAAGGAAAACTCACCCCAGTGGGACGTCAATGTGAATGACTATGAGAAACCTTGGAGAGGACCGCATAGTTTGAACTAATATTTTGTTTGTTTTATGCTCTTTTGTTTAAGAAAACTTTGTTTTTATATGGCAACTACACAATATATGCAATATTTACCACATAAAACATGTTAAAGTGAAAAATTTTAACTAACTGGAGCTTTGAAAATAATTAATTATAACATGGATTTTTTTGTCATTATTTTTTTTTTTGAGCAGTGGCAAAAAAAGAAAAAGAAAGAAAGACAAAAGGAAAAAAAACAGCCTACATGGCAGCTTTTGTGTCAACATTGCAACTTTTTCTCGTTAGATTTCACCTCATTCCACTTTTTTCAATGTTCTTTTTTTTTTTTTGCAATAGCATCTCCAGAATGTGTGGCGGGCCGGTAAACAATTAGCTGCGGGCTGCACTTTGGACACCCCTGATTTAAAGGCTAGTGTATATAAATGAGTCTTAAGATTGGACTTAAATGCTTCTACTGAGGTAGCATCTCTAACTGTTACCGGGAGGGCATTCCAGAGTACTCGGGCCCGACTAGAAAACATTACATTACATTCACTGCAAAAAAGTATATATTCATAATGTAGCGAAAACTAAATAAATACATACAGGGATGTAAGTAGTTCACATAAACGACATCTTGAGAACATTAAATATATTATTTTTCTAAAATTAGACCTTCGACGGCTGTCCTGTGGGTTAAAATCTGTAAATATTCCTCCGCACTAACATGTGTGATACGCCTTCCACTGAAGACTGAGACAAATATAGTCCATTCGGTTATTCCCAATATCACGAAAAATACTGAAAACAAGTTGCATAGAACGTCATATTATAAACATTCGAGAAATGACAGAATTTGAAAGCACGGCCGTGTCGGGTATTCTGGCCATTTTGGACAAAACAATAAATAAGACCCGGCCAGACGAACAGGAAGCAAGGAGATTCTCATGGCGCCCGACTAGAATGAAGCTACAATCACCTCCTACCAGTGCCAGCGCTATTCGACATCTCTACGCTTAAGCACACGCTTCTACTCGCAAACACAAGGTAAGAAAAAAATACCAGACACTCGCAATACGGTTATGAGTTTTTATTTTCTTCAGGGAGATCGTTAGGGCGGTCTGGCGCAACCAGAGGCCCTCGAGGTCCCCAGTAGAGCTTTGAGAATGCCTGATGTAAAAGAGGTCCGCCTGTTGAAAATGGCGACGCAGCGCAGGCAGGATCAAGGGCAGCTAGGCCCCAAGATGCTACATGCTAATGCTAAGATACGCGTTGTTTTGAAAGCTTGCTGCTACGTTTATGCTGAATTGGTTTAGTTCCGTCAACTATGTGAAACTTTCACGCATGATTGTGATTTAGAATCGGACGTAGCTCCTTTTATTTATTACAGTCGACAGCAATGGCTGTTAATGCTGTACACCGTTGTTGCTAAGTATAAACGGACAAGCAGTGTTTACAATGTTAATGAATGTGTCATTAAAGTCCTGTCACTGTTAGCGTTTTAGGTAACAATACACTGCCTATCTTATATAGATCAGCATAAAAGCTGCAAATTGTTGTCACATATTATTCCTATCCTGTATAAACATGAACATAAACGTTGCACAATGTTGTGTCCATATTGCCACTTATTTATGTAGGAGTCACAACATCACTGACAAGACAGCAATATTGCAGAAACAAATCCAGACCAGGGCTATCCAAACTTCTGCATACTTAAAATAATTGAAAGATGCAAGGGAACCTGTTTCAATATTGGTATACATTTTGTATTTTGTAAAAAAAAAAAAAAAAAAAAAAAAAGCAAAATATTTAAATACAACATTTGATTTATTATTAGTTTCAACATTTCAGAATTTTTTTTATTTACATTGTACGTTTTTGAGCTTATGTTGCTCTTTTTGCTTTTTTTTTTTTCCATTTTTTCAGGCTATCCTACATACAATAAAAAAGAGAAGCCACTCCTGATCAAGACTGACGTCCATATGATAGGGTAGGATAGACTTTAGGTATCCCACAATGTGGAAATTATGTTAAAACAAAAGGGAACATCAAAGAAAAAAAACAGACATAAAAGACATTAAAAGAACATAGAGCTGATGCAACCAGCGGCACTATTTCTAAATACATCTAAGTAAGTGAAACAACGACAAACCAAAAAAATAGTATTAAATAATACATTAACAATTTGTTTATTTGTATTATGCTGTAGTGTTGAACCTTGCTGCGTCATAATTAGGAGGTTTTTTTTATTAATAGTTTGTCTTGTATCATGTTAAATTATGCAGTTAAAATTGTACAGTGTCAATCAAAACAGCATATCTTTTGTAAAGGGCAGCACGGTGGTACAGGGGTTAGTACATTTGCCTCACAATGAGTAGCCCTGAGTTCAATCCCGGGCTCGGGATCTTTCTGTGTGGAGTTTGCTGTTCTCCCCGTGACTGTGTGGGTTCCCTCCGGATACTCCGGCTTCCTCCCACCTCCAAAGACATGCACCTGGGGATAGGTTGATTGGCAACACTAAATTGGCCCTAGTGTATGAATGTGAGTGTGAATGTTGTCTGTCTATCTGTGTTGGCCCTGTAATGAGGTGGCGACTTGTCCAGGGTGTACCCCGCCTACCGCCCATGTGCAGCTGAGATAGGCTCTTGCACCCCCCGTGACCCCTAAAGGGACAAGCGGTAGAACATGGATGGATGGATGGATCTTTTGTAAAGGCATACCTTTTGATACAACCCTTGCAGTGGATCATTGGATTGTGCAAGTGTGTTTGTTGTTTTGTATACATTGTTGAAATAAAGCATATGTATACATTAATTATTACTATAAGAACAACATAATTAACATAACATCTCCAAAAATAAAGAGTATATTCACAATTTGCCTTCTTTCCTTGTCCTTGTTGCTAGGAATTAATTTATCGTTAACTTTGTTTCTTGACTTTTTCTTTATGAGCAGTCATGGATTCAGAGGAGAATGAGGTGGAAAGCAGCAGTGATGCAGGACCCTCTGGGATGGAGGAGCCGTCTGAAAGCGGCATGGGCGTGGAATCATCCGAGGCCATGTCTGCAGACAGCAGTGATGCTGCCTCCTCTCATGCACAAGCACCAGAGTCCGACTGTCAAGTAGGACAGAGCTCAGAGGGACTTGTGGTAAGATTTGTCGAATGATATCAACAAATGCAAAAAGAAAACCGTTACGCCTCATTAACGGTTCATACTTTTCACTGCCTCTTTAGGTCTTCATCCCAGAGACCAGCTCGAGTACAGATGTCATAGTGTCATCAGTTCACCTTCCAGACTCGTCCTCGGTGGCCCAGTCCACCAGTGTGTCCAGCGTGTCCACAGTGACTCAGTCAGTGCTGGTATCGGAGTCAGCCCAAGTACTCGTCCACTCCAGTGCTGTGTCGGAGGGAGCTATGATGGTTTCGGACTCGACTGCTTCTACCTCATCAGACCTTGGCTCTGCCATAGACAAGATCATTGAGTCCACCATCGGTCCTGACATCATGAATGGTATCTATTTTGACATCCTATTGTTTCACCGATAGAGCAGGTTTATTTTGATTGCTTGTAAAAAAAAAAAGATCTTGTCTGCTCCTTTTTTGCAATAGGTTGCATCGCAGTGACTAGTGCAGAAGATAGGGATGCAGAACCGACCCAATATCTCATACTACAAGGTCCAGATGATGGTATGTGTTGTGAACTCTAATTCATCAAATGTATCCCATTATATGAAATGTATTTGCTGTTGCTTCACTATAAATATTTGTGTGAACATAACAAGGAATATTTATAAGAAACACTACATGTTGACATGGGCCAAACATGTTATGGTCTCACACTCAGTTCTGACTAATCTGTGACCATTTTTTTCAGTTACAGGATTGACATTTTAATGTGTTAGCATCCTCTGTATGTATTGCACATGAAAATCCAGTAGCTATCTAGAGCAGTGGTTCTCAAATGGGGGTACGCATACCCCTGGGGGTACTTGAAGGTATACCAAGGGGTATGTGAGATTTTTTTTAAATGTCTGTCCAAAAGAACTGTGAAAAAAAATGCAACAATGCAATATTCAGTGTTGACAGCTAGATTTTTTGTGGACATTTTTCATAAATATTGATGTTAAAGATTTCTTTTTTTGTGAAGAAATGTTTAGAATTAAGTTCATGAATTCAGATGGATTCCTATTACAATCCCCAAAGAGGGCACTTTTAGATGATTACTTATATGTGTATAAATCTTTATTTATAATTGACTCACTTGTTTATTTTTCAACAAGTTTTTAGTTATTTTTATATATTTTTTTCCAAATAGTTCAAGAAAAACCACAACAAATTAGCAATATTTTGCACTGTTATACAATTTAATAAATCAGAAACTGATGACATAGTGCTGTATTTTACTTCTTTATCTCTTTTTTTCAACCAAAAATGCTTTGCTCTGATTAGGGGGTACTTGAATTAAAAAAATGTTCACAGGGGGTACATCACTGAAAAAAGGTTGAGAACCACTGATCTAGAGGGTTACTTTTGTGTATCACTAGTTCTGATAGTTCTGTTTTCAGTGCATTATTACATATATGAACCAACAATGCTATTCCCAACAGCATTCATTTACTTAAATGGGGTTTGTGGTTATTATAATCTACATTCAAAACACTTCCTTGTGGTCTAGATCAGTTTCTTCTTAACTATTTTAACGTCGGACCACGAGCACTCCCTAGAAGGCCACCAAAAATATGTTTTTCAGCTGTGGTCCGTATGGGCCGCAGCAGCACTCAGTTGTAATACATTTTCCACCACTTGTGGCAGTAATTACAATATCAAACAAACAGAAGAAGTATGTAGCTAAAGTCATAGAGAAGTTTCTTCAATGCAAAAATTATGACTAAAGGGGTGAAGTTGTATTTTTATTTGCACTTTAATTTTATTGAGAGTTTACTTAAACATTTATTAATATTGTTATCATTTATTATTAATTTAGTTAAATGTATTTATGTTAGCAATGCGTAATTGTATGTAAATTAAAAGAATATATATAATGTAAAATATTTTTCACCAGTTTTAATGAGTCCTTTTTTGGTATATATATATTTGATTATAATTTATTTTTTGTAATAGGCCTGATCTAAGCCTTGATAATATTTGTTTTAATTAACGCATGCTTTCATATCATTTGACAAGGTTTTTCCTGTTAAACTATAAGTAAATTATATATAATTATTAAATACATTTTAATCGCAATATTACTAATTCAACATTAATATTTGAGTTAGTATTCTATAGTAGAAAAATTGGGCCCCGAGGTGAAAAACGGTAAGAACCCCTGATTTAGCTTGTGTATATTTTGTGTAAATTTTGCTCTACAGTCACATTTGCAACCCACTTTTTGATGTTCATTTGTGGAGGCGTTAATAGATTGTAAATGAAACCACGATGCACCCTGCTTTTGGCAGCATTTATGTCACCGCATTTTGCACATAGGTGTTATTATGCACATGCCTTGATCAGATGAATAAATAAATGAAAATAATTATTTGTTTTACTTTTTTGTGTGTTTCCACATCGCCTGGAGTTGAGGGGGAAGACTTCATCTTCCTCTGGCTGAGCTAAATGTCCGAATGTGACGTTATGATGTAGACTGTCTGCAAAACCCTGCGGACCGAGGCATCCAAAATGCATGAACTTAATGATTTTATGCTTTTGCATTGTGTAACACTAGTATCCAACATTTTAAAAACATTTATAAGTCAGAAAAGACAAAAAATAATAATCTGTGTGTCAACTCCTAAACACGCTTGAAAATGTGTACAATCTGTTAACGTGTGTGTCTGTTTTAGGTGCTCCCATGGTAGCCCACATGTCATCCTCAGCCTTGTCCAATCGCATAGCCATAGAAGCACTCTCTGAGGGTCCCACATCCACCTGCCGGGACCAGGGAGACCTACAGAGTAACCTGGAGCCCGACCAACCCGACGATCAGCCTGGACACTACGGTTACCCAGAAGACAGCGGCAATCAGCCTGATCAGCCCCAACACTCTCACCCCTCCCAGTATATGGACTGCAGTGCAGATGGCCCAGACCAAACAGGGGAGTCCTCATCATCCTATGTGGAGTGTTCAGGTGAAGAACCTGACCAGACGCGCTCACAGTCAGGCTTCCCGGACTACAGTGGAGAGAACAGTGACCAAGACCTGCCTGGATATGTAGAATGTAGCAGGGCGGATTCAAACCCCACCAGCCGGGGGCACTGTGTGGTGGAGTGCAGTGCTGGGTATCTGTGTGCTGTGGATGACGAAGAGCTGCCACATCATTCACGCGCCTACATCGACAGCAGTGCAGATCACGGGACCCAGTCAAGCCGGCAGTATGCGGTTGAATATAGCGGCGAGTGTGTTGCAGCTGCCGACTCCGAGCAACCTGGGTGTTCGCAGTATCAAGCAAGGAATGGTGGGGATGACGACGAAGATGATGATCGTAACCAAGTTCCCGATCAGCCGCAGCACTCCCAACAGCAGCCCCAGCATTCTTGTTACACCGAGAACAGCAATGGCCCTGATGCATCTCTCTATACCGACGACAGCTCCTCGTCAGACCACCCTGTGGTTGACACCGCGGATTCAGGGGGGGTCCCTGAGGCATTGGAGTGCAGCGAGAGCCAGCCAGGTCCATACATCAGCAGTAGTGGCACCTATATCGCCATCCCAGAACCCGGGGTGGCCCCACATTGCTCGGATGAGCCTCAGGGTTCCCGGCAGCCTCAGGGGGAAGCTGCAGCAGGCCGGGAAATGGAGGCATCTGCAGTGGCAGAAGGCCCTGGAAACCGTCCGCCCAACCTGGCTGAGTTGGAGGAGTTGATGGAAGTGGTGATTGTGCAACAGTTCAAGTGCAAGATGTGTCCATATAAGAGTGTCTCTAAAGACACGCTCATTAACCACATGAGGGACAAGCACTTTAAACCTACAAGTATGTTTGTATGGTCAACTGGGATTAATGATTGCATCAATTTATTATTTGTATTAATCTTGTATAATTTTAACTTTAAGGGGATTTGCAAGCAAAGCGTAAACGCGGACGACCTCCCAAAAGTGCTGCACTGGCCCATCAAGCTGCGGAGAAGAAGGCAACACCGGCAAAGGCATCCGGGCCTGTTAAAGCAGAGGAGGAGGAAGATGACGTACCTGATGCTGGTGCTCTTGATGATTCTGAAGGTCTGTGTGGAACTCTTACTTGCTCTTTTGTGATTACTTACAAGTAGATCAATTATGTTCATCATGTCTTCCTAAAATCGACTGTAAGTACAAGATTCTTATGTGTAGACAAAACAGTTTTATAAGTAAGAGATGCCTTTTATCTGTTGACAGTTTCAGCCTTTGTCAGGGTTGCCGTAGCTTCTCGGTGTGACTTGTCTAAAACAAACAAAAAAAATCATAATGAAGTTCCCCGGAGCAGCCATATACCTGTATGTGTGCGTGATTTCCATAGCACCTTTTTTCAATCTCTTGTATTTGTTGGTTTCTGATAAAAAAAATATTTTTCCTGGATGTTGGAGGAAGCACAGACATATCATGCAAGTTCTTCATAAAGATATAGAGCAGGAGTCTCCAACGCGGTGCCCGCGGGCACCAGGTAGCCCGTAAGGACCACATGAGTAGCCCGCTGGCCTGTTCAAAAATAGCTCAAATAGCAGCACTTACCAGTGAGCTGCCTCTATTTTTTAAATTGTATTTATTTACTAGCAAGCTGGTCTCGCTTTGCCCGACATTTTTAATTCTAAGAGAGACAAAACTCAAATAGAATTTGGAAATCCAATAAAATATTTTAAAGACTTGGTCTTCACTTGTTTAAATAAATTCATTATTTTTTTTACTTTGCTTCTTATAACTTTCAGAAAGACAATTTTAGAGAAAAAAATACAACCTTAAAAATGATTTTAGGATTTTTAAACACATATACCTTTTTACCTTTTAAATTCCTTCCTCTTCTTTCCTGACAATTTAAATCAATGTTCAAGTAAATTTATTTTTTTATTGTAAAGAATAATAAATACATTTTAATTTAATTCTACATTTTAGCTTCTGTTTTTTCTACGAAGAATATTTGTGAAATATTTCTTCAAACTTATTATAATTAAAATTCAAAAAAATTATTCTGGCAAATCTAGAAAATCTGTAGAATCAAATTTTAATCTTATTTCAAAGTCTTTTGATTTTTTTTAAAAAATGTTGTTCTGGAAAATCTAGAATAAATAATGATTTGGCTTTGTTAGAAATATAGCTTGGTCCAGTTTGTTATATATTCCAACAAAGTGCAGATTGGATGTTAACCTATTTAAAACATGTCATCAAAATTCTAAAATTAATCTTAATCAGGAAAAATTACTAATGATGTTCCATAAAACATTTTTTTTTAATATTTTCAAAAAGATTCGAATTAGCTAGTTTTTGTCTTCTTTTTTTTCGGTTGAATTTTGAATTTTAAAGAGTCGAAATTGAAGATAACCTATGTTTCAAAATTTAATTGTCATTTTTTTCGTGTTTTCTCCTCTTTTAAACCGTTCAATTAAGTGTAAATATCATTAATTATTAATAATAACATAGAGTTAAAGGTAAATTGAGCAAATTGGCTATTTCTGGCAATTTATTTAAGTGTGTATCAAACTGGTAGCCCTTCGCATTAATCAGTACCCAAGAAGTAGCTCTTGGTTTCAAAAAGGTTGGTGACCCCTGATACAGAGCCATACTTAACAATGCTCATGTGTTCCTCAGTGGATAGTGACTACAAACCGACGGAAGAGGACTGCGAAGTTAAACTCTCCTCCAGTTTGAAACAAACAACTCCTCCTATCTCGTCCTCCTCGCAATCTCGTCCAAGGCGTAAAATTGGCCGCCCGAGGAAATACATCCTTCTGGAAGAAGAGGACAGCAGCAAAGGTGGGTCGTCAATTTTTAAAAGATCAGCAGAGCAGCCACCAGCCTGCTTAAGAAAGCTTTGACTGTGTATTGTTTGTCATAGAGGCAGAGAGTTTAATAAAGAATGCAGATCCAAGTGCTGCTGATGAGGCGAGCTCCTCTGGCTTAGACAATGACAGCCCTGCTCTGGCGACTGATGGGGACACAGCGGAGGCAGCAGTAAGCCAATCGGACTCTGAGAACAAAGACCCATCGTCCAACCCGCAGTCAGAAGAGTTCTTTGAGAGAAAACGGGGTCGCCCCTCCAAGTGCTTTCTTCGCAAGAAGTACAGGAAGCATTTGAATCGAAAGTAAATATCAACTGACTTGTTCTGTTCTAGAATCTTTTTAACATACAAAAGTATCATCTTTGTGTGACAAGTACTGTCTTAAACTATTCAAATAAGCATTTTTTTCTTCTTTTAGTCAGTACTACAAATCTCTCAAACCGCTCCTGAGACCTCACAGTTGCTGTATCTGCGGCTCTCGCTTCCTCACGCAAGATGATCTGCGCTTCCACGTGGACTCCCACGAGGGCAACGACCCCGAACTTTTCAAATGCCTCCAGTGCAATTATCGCTGCAAGCGCTGGTCCTCTCTCAAGGTTTTTTTTTTTTTTTTTAACTCATTGCACGCTCACCTGAGCTGTATGTAAATACCGCATGTGTCTTTGCAGGAGCACATGTTCAATCATGAAGGTACGAAGCCTTTCAAGTGTGAGACGTGCGATTATTCAAGTGTCTACAGAAAAGATGTTGTTCGTCACTCAGCAGTTCATAGCAAAGACAAGTAGGTCCTGTTGTAACTACACATGAAAACCTTAAAACACTCCGAGAGGTCCTAAAGGTTTTACAAACTGTAACATTTATTGTCATCCATTAGGAAAAAGAAGAAAATAATGGTAAGTTTTGTTTTGTTATTTCATTGTCCGATTACATTTATGTTAAAGTAACTATTCCAATATGTACCTTCATGCTTAAGTACAATGGTCGCAGTGTGTTCAGTTATTTTTTAATGTACACTACCGTTCAAAAGTTTGGGGTCACCCAAACAATTTTGTGGAATAGCCTTCATTTCTAAGAACAAGAATAGACTGTCGAGTTTCAGATAAAAGTTCTCTTTTTCTGGCCATTTTGAGCGTTTAATTGACCCCACAAATGTGATGCTCCAGAAACTCAATCTGCTCAAAGGAAGGTCAGTTTTGTAGCTTCTGCAAAGAGCTAAACTGTTTTCAGATGTGTGAACATGATTGCACAAGGGTTTTCTAATCATCAATTAGCCTTCTGAGCCAATGAGCAAACACATTGTACCATTAGAACACTGGAGTGATAGTTGCTGGAAATGGGCCTCTATACACCTATGTAGATATTGCACCAAAAACCAGACATTTGCAGCTAGAATAGTCATTTACCACATTAGCAATGTATAGAGTGTATTTCTTTAAAGTTAAGACTAGTTTAAAGTTATCTTCATTGAAAAGTACAGTGCTTTTCCTTCAAAAATAAGGACATTTCAATGTGACCCTAACTTTTGAACGGTAGTGTATTTATATTTTATTGTTTCTTATATTTTATATTATTTTTTTAGGTTGCGTTAATTTTGATGTTAATATTAATATAATCATATTAATTTTAATGAATTTAGTTTTTCCCCAAAGTGGACTTGTCCATAGGTGGCGTATTTTTCTCAGTTCTCACTGCCATGCTGTCTTTTTATTGTCAGTACATTTGTGTGCGTGTGCCGAGCGCAATTTTTTTGTGTGTGTGACTTTCTGTCAAAATGTTGCAGGTGATGACAATGTCCGAGTTTCCATGTCCTGTTTGTCACAAGGTTTACCCCATGCAGAAGAGGCTCACCCAGCATTTGAAGACCCATAGTGCAGAGAAACCACACATGTGTGACAAGGTCTGACAACTATGAACCACATCATTTCATTTTATGATGGTTCTAAGCTTTTTTTTCTTGTTTACTGTCTAGTTGTTTGCGCCTCCTTTTTTGCCTCAAAATAGATTAAACTGTAAATGCAAGAAGGTAGTCTACTCTGAATTTATCCTAATCTTTTTCTGCTATTTCAGTGTGGTAAATCCTTTAAGAAGCGGTACACGTTCAAAATGCACCTCCTTACCCACATTCAGACTCTGGGAGACAGCAAGTTAGTAATGCATCCTCTTTGTTTTTTCTGATGTAAATACATCTTCACTGCATTATGTTGTCACAGTCATCTCTAAAAAGTTGCTATCAAGCAATGTAGCCAAAATCTGCATTGAATGTGTAACCCAGTTTGTGCATTTGTCAGGTTCAAGTGTGAGTTTTGTGATTACACTTGTGACAACAAGAAGCTGCTGCTGAATCATCAACTATCCCACACTATCGACAGACCCTTCAAGTGTGATTACTGTAAATACTCCACTTCTAAAGAAGAGTTCCTAGTGTCCCACCTGGCCATTAAACACACAGGTTTGTTGTTGCTTTTAAAACTGTTATGAGTAAGGTTCGGCTGGAGCTCTCAACGTGACTTCTTTGTAGGAGAGAAGCCTTTCTGCTGCAATATGTGTCACTTCGTCACAAAGCACAGGAAGAACCTACGATTGCACGTGCAGTGTCGCCATCCGGAAGCTTTTGATGAGTGGTCCATCTCTCACCCCACGGAACCCACAAAGAGACGACGCAAGCCTTTTTTCACCCTGCAGCAAATGGAGGAGCTTAAAGAGCAACATGAAGAAGGAACGCAAGTCTTGCCCAACACCATTGTGAGTCTACATGGTCATTTACAATAGATAAACTTTAGCAACCTGATTATGATGATAACATGTATGAATGATTTCCTTGTTTTCTCACATGTCAGGTTTCAGTGGATCCTGTAGCTCTTCAGGCCATTCAGAGGATGGGTAATGCCTCAGTGTCTCAGGATGCGCATGGAAACACCACCATCATCTATGAACAAGGTATTTTTGAAACATGTTTTTGTTTTATTAGTTATACGTGTAACTATAAAGTAACTTGGAAGGTTCTAAGACAAACACTGAACATTATAGTCTTGGTCTGCCTACCAGGTGAATCCGGTAATCTCTCCTCCCAGAATGCCCTGAGCCTGCTGCTGAATATGAGCAATGCTCGGGAATTGGTTGGAAACTCCCTACAAGTTTGTGCAACTGCTTGTATACTTATTTAGTTTTTTGTAAAGTGTTACAAGGCTCTAAAACCACCATCAATGATTGTGCTCCTCAGGTGGCGGTGCTGAAGTCAGATGGCAGTGCTGAAGTCGAAGCTTTGGAGAAGGGAAAGTGGAGTGCAGTCTCCGCAGCCCCGGGCCAGGCCCAGAAGGTCGTGACCGTCCACGTGTCCGAGAACGGAGAGACCGTTCTGCAAGAGGACTATGAGGAAACCACCTCTGGGACAGGAGATCTGGCTCAGATCGCTATAGAAACCTACGAGGACGAAGGGGTGTTCAATGTGGTGGAGCAGGTGACAGAAGAAGTCCAAAGCTCTGAATGCAGGTGAGGTAGTGCTAACTGTGCATACAATATTTTAATTATTCAAATCATTCAGGCAAGCATACTTTCTCACGTGACCCTTACTAGCCTCAACTCTCAAACTTCTTGCAGTAAAGAGACAAACGAGTCTTCTCATGCTGCAGAAGAGCCCGAAGCACAGAACCTGAAAAGTGACAAGTTCTACCTTGCTACCGGATTGCCTGACGGAGTTCTGCAACAGGTGGAGGTAATGACATGAAATACTTATTTTTCTTTTCAAGAATGGAGATTCAAAAACACAAAAGGACTAGTTTATTTGAATTAAATTTTAAAATGCAAAAAACAGCAATAGCAACATCCAAAAAATAGTTTGATTTTCATATAATGTTTTGTATAAAAAAAATGTGACTCCTACTTGACAAAAATGGAAAAACAGACCAAAACAGATGTTTTTTTTTCTTTTCTAACACCGGAGCTGAAATTAAAGGACATGACCACGGACTGGCCTGTACCGAGGATGTCGTTGTGGCTTGTGCAGCCCTTTGAGACACTTGTGATTTAGGGCTATATAAATAAACATTGATTGATTAATGACCACGGACTGGCATGTAAAAAAAAATACTCTACAATAGTGTTTTATTGTGCGTGATCAAATGCCTTTTCTCCTCCACTTTTGTGTTATATGTGCCTACAGATTTCTGTAGCTGTTAGTCGTCGTCGTTTAAAAAAAATAATTTCTTTGTAGGGCTCCAAATACATTTTATCCAGAGTCACAGGCACACGGCTACCGTACTACGGTAATTATCCTTGCTTTTACTTTGAAAATTAAAACAATCCTATGTTAGAATATCAAGAATCATCCGTTTTAGTCTGTTTTTTTTCCATTTCTGCTTACTAGGGATTACATTTTTTGCTAAATGAAATATAAAATGAAAATGAAACCGTTTTTGGACGTAGTTATTGCTCTTCGACACCAAAAAAGAATAACACTTTATTTTTCAATTGTATTTTTTGTAATTTAAAATGAAATAAAAATGTAAAAAACAGTAACATTTAATTTTTAAGAAACAAAACAGAAAACTAAAAAACAAAGTGTTTTTGTTTTTTTTTGGTGTTGAACAGCAATAACAACATCTAACAATCAGTTTGATTCTCATTTTTCATTTCGTATTACCCAAATTCAAATTTCTATTAAACACAAACGGAAAAACAGACTGAAACGGATGTTTTTTCATATTCTCACACTGGAAGTTTTCATTCTCATAGTAAAAGCGGAGTTACTACGGAACCCGTGTGCCTTGCTAAAACATTATTGGAGAAATTACTTTAGACATGGTGTGAGGACAGGCATCTACAGAAATGTCTGCGCACATATCACACGAAAGTCGAGGCAAAAAAAGGATTTGATCACACAGGCTTGTCCGCAACATGTCTTTAAAATCGCTACTTTCGCTTTGGTCCTCTTTAAAATCACTACTTCCATTTTTTATTTTTTTGTAGTTTTTGTTATGTGCGTAGATATATCTGTAGATGGTAGTCTTTGTTTGCCATGTTTAAAGTCATTCCTGTGTAGGGCTCCAAAGACATTTTTAGCCCGATTCACAGGCACACGGGTACTGTATAGTAATTATCCTCGCTTTTATTTTGAAAATAAAAACTTTCCATGTCTGCAGATAGGAAAAAAAGACCCTTTTTGGTCTGTTTTTCCATTTCTGTTTACAAGGGATTTAAAGGCCTACTGAAACCCACTACTACCGACCACGCAGTCTGATAGTTTATATATCAATGATTAAATTTTAACATTGCAACACATGCCAATACGGCCGGGTTAGATTAGTAAAGTGCAATTTTAAATTTCCCGCGAAATATTCTGCTGAAAACGTCTCGGTATGATGACGTTTGCACGTGACGTCACGGATTGTGCGGACATATTGGGACACCATTGTGGCCAGCTATTAAGTCGTCTGTTTTCATCGCAAAATTCCACAGTATTCTGGACATCTGTGTTGGTGAATCTTTTGCAATTTGTTTAATGAACAATGAAGACAGCAAAGAAGAAAGCTTTAGGTGGGATCGGTGTATTAGCGGCTGGCTGCAGCAACACAACCAGGAGGACTTTGAGTTGGATAGCAGACGCACTACTGTGAGTACGCAGCTTTGGCTTCCAAACATTTGATCGCTTGCCCGTACGTGCGTGCCGCTATGTGCATGTCACGTACGTAACTTTGGGGAAATATATGTGCTGTATGAACTTTACGGAGGTGAACGGTACTTTGGGCTGTGGGATTGAGTGTGTTGTGCGGGTGTTTGAGTTGTATTGGTGGGTTATATGGACGGGAGGGGGGAGGTGTTTGTTATGCGGATTAATTTGTGGCATATTAAATATAAGCCTTGTTGTGTTGTGGCTAATAGAGTATATACTGTATATGTCTTGTGTTTATTTACTGTTTTAGTCATTCCCAGCTGAATATCAGGTCCTACCCGCCTCTCACAGCATCTTCCCTATCTGAATCGCTTCCACTGCCCTCTAATCCTTCACTCTCACTTTCCTCATCCACGAATCTTTCATCCCCGCTCAAATTAATGGGGTGATCATCGCTTTCTCGGTCCGAATGGCTCTCGCTGCTGGTGGCCATATTTGTAAACAATGTGCAGATGTGAGGCGCTCCACAACCTGTGACGTCACGCTACTTCCGGTACAGGCAAGGCTTTTTTATCAGCGACCAAAAGTTGCGAACTTTATCATCGATGTTCTCCACTAAATCCTTTCAGCAAAAATATGGCAATATCGCAAAAAGATCAAGTATGACACATAGAATGGACCTGCTATCCCCGTTTAAATAAGAAAATTTCATTTCAGTAGGCCTTTAAGTTTTGTATTATGTAAAATATAAAATAAAAATCTAACTTTTTTTTTTTAGAAGGTTTTTGCTTTTCGACACCAAAATAAAAGAAGGCTTTGTTTTCTAATTTTATTTTTTGCATTTTAAAGTGAAATTCAAATGAACCAATGTTTTTTTCATTTTCAATTTCCATTGATGAAAATAAAATTCCAATGACCAAAACATACTCACATATCCTCTTTAATGTTGTTTTTATCTACTTTTAGCTGAGTAGTGAAGCTCCCCCCTCTCCCCCTGCCATGAGCTCCCCTAGTGTCAGCACCAAGCGGTTCTCCTGCCGCATATGCTTGGAATCTTTCCACGGCCGTTCTGACATGGAGAACCACAAGAGGGCGCACCTGGATTCCAATACCTTCAAGTGCCCTGACTGTGATTTCATCTCAAACTCTTGGCCTGAGGTTAAGGTCTGTTGAACAAATGATTTTTGTAACACAAAGCTTTAAGGAATAAAACACACATCAAACATTATGTCTTCTGTAATCTCTGTTTTTTTTACTTTAGGTTCATATGGAGCTGCATTCCTACTTGCGACCTCACAAGTGTTCCTTCTGCAGCTTTGCCTCCAAGAACAAGAAAGACCTGCGCAGACACTTGCTGACCCACACCAAGGAAAAGCCATTTTCTTGCAAACTTTGTGGGCAAAGGTAGGAACAAGGATTTTCAATGTCAAAGATTGGATAGCCTTTCAAAACCTAATGCGGTGCCCATTACCCCTTTTAACAAAATCAATGAAAGCTATGGATCCCCTTTTCCCAGAAAATGTTCACATAAACACACATTTATACTCAATTTGCATTACGTATTTTATCAACATTTTATTTTGGGGTTACATTTATCGATTACTTTAGTACAGAGGTGTCAAACGTACAGGTTTTATCCGGCCCGCGGGATGAGTTTGCTGAGTATGGCGAGAGGGACCGCCCTGAGATCGGTAGGTCGTGAGTTCAAACCCCGGCAGAGTCATACCAAAGACTATAAAAATGGGACTGATTACCTCCCTGCTTGGCACTCAGCATCAAGGGTTGGAATTGGGGGTTCAATCACCAAAAATGACTCCCGAGCATGGCCACCGCTGCTGCTCACTGCTCCCCTTACCTCCCAGGGGTTGAGGGTGATGGGTCAAATGCAGAGGATAATCTCACCACACCTAGTGTGTGTGTGAGACAATCAATGGTACTCCCTGCTTGGCACTCAGCATCAAGGGTTGGAATTGGGGGTTAAATCCCCAAAAATGATTCCCGGGCGCGGCCTCCGCTGCTGCCCACTGCTCCCCTCACCTCCCAGGGGGTGATCAAGGGTGATGGATCAAATGCAGAGAATAATTTCGCCACACCTAGTGTGTGTGTGACATTCATCGGTACCTTAACTTAACTTAACTTCAAAAAAATGAGCCGAAATTTTTGAATGAAAGAAACGGCTGTTCTAAATGTGTCCACTAGATGTCGCAACAGCAATAATTTTTATCTTTGTAGATTATGCTACCGAGGAAAATGAGCAAACTACATCAATAACATCCTGTAATTTGATTTTGATATAATTGTTTTATCTTGATAGATTGAAAATTAACACCAATGAGTTGACTGATGAACATTATCACATCATTTATTCAGAAAGTATAAATAACGACAAATAAAAATAGAATACTATTAACCGCAACATGTAAGTGTAAAAAAAACAACAACATTATGATTTGTACATTTTCAGAATGTGCTTGTTCCATTTTTAAACAAAGAAAACAATCTGAAGTTGTTGAAAATTGTTTGAATAAACAATGATTTTTCTGATAAACCTTATTCTTTCTTCTTATAAATGTAGATAACAATGAAATTGCACTTTTACCGTGTGATCATAGCTATAGATTACTTATATATATATTGTTTTAAGTACAAAAATACTTCCTGATAAAATCTAATACAGTAGCTGGGTCTCAATTAGGGGGCTGCATCAATCCAAGGACCCAGCCCATGCGGTGGACAAAGTGTGGGTCCTGGCGAGAGTCCTCCCAGTGGTGGCTGGAGCAATACGAATTGGGACGGTCTAGCCTACGGGACACTTCCTGGTTACGTCTTTTGTGCTTGTATCTGCTGCTCCGTCGCGCGAATTTGAATAATGACAAACTTAAGAGAAGAATGTTGAATCGTTTTTTGTGTTCTCTTGGTCCTTTACCTTATTTTAGAGGAAGCCGTTCAGAGCCATCTGTTTCTTGCAGTTAGAGCCGATCGATCATGGCAGATGGTTGTCATGAAGATGTGTCACGTGTTGACAAGCGTTCTAAATCTGTTATTCCTAATTATTAGATAATGATAGATGTAATTGTATGCTTGTGAATGCTTGATGTAGTGGGACATGTACCTTTAAAAACACATAGACAATCCAGAAGAGGTCCCAGAAAGAGTCCTCACAGTCTATCCATACAGCAACAACACACAATCTTATTTAGCAGTTATTTTATTAATATATAATTCCCAATTGATGTACTTTTCTAATCTTGTCAATTTGGTTACATTATAGCCAGTAATAGTAAATATTTGGGTAGCATATTGCAGCTGAGGTAGGCTCCAGCACCCCCCGCGACCCCAAAAGGGAGAAGCGGTAGAAAATGGATAGATGGATTATTATTATTATTATTATTATTATTATTATTATTATTATTATTATTATTTGCAAGGAAGGCAGAGAAAATTAATCACAACAACTACAGGTTCAGCAAATGAGTTTATTAGTTGTACACTGCAAAAAGTCAGTGTTCAAAAACAAGAAAAAAAAATAAAAAAAAATTAGGGTTATTTTACTTGAACTAAGCAAAATTATCTGCCAATAGAACAAGAAAATTTGGCTTGTCAAGACTTTCCAAAACAAGTAAAATTAGCTAACCTCAATGAACCCAAAAATACCTTAAAATAAGTATATTCTCACTAATAACAACTGTACTACTTTATGAGTACGTGTTTTCTATTGTTTCATTGAACATAAAATAGCAAAGTCCATTTAATTTCTTATTTCAAGCATGAAAAAAAATCATGACTTTGACACTATTGTGTCTCATATGAAAACAGATAGACTTAGACTTAGACTTCCTTTTTATTGTCATTCAAATGTGAACTTTACAGTACAGATAAAAACGAAAAACAAAATTTTGTTCTTATCTGTACTGTAAAGTTGTATACTTGTGAGTGTTGATGGCACAGCTTTGCAACAGTTGATATTCTAGTTTCAAGCATGTTTTACTCAATATAGGTCATAAAATCTCAGCAACAAGCTGTAATATCGTACTGAGATCATTTAGGACAAAAACACTTAAAACAAGTAAAACACTAACATAAAATCTGCTTAGTGAGAAGAATGATCTTATCAGACAGAAAATAAGCAAATATCACCCTTATTTGAGATATTTAATTTTACTTAGATTTCAGTTTTTGCAGTGTTATGAAAATACTTTGTTTTTAAATGATCATCCAAACTGGTATATACACTGCAAAAAGTCAGTGTTCAAAAACAAGAAAAAAAATACAAAAATTGGGGGTATTTTACTTGAACTAAGCAAAATTATCTGCCAATAGAACAAGAAAATTTGGCTTGTCAAGACTTTCCAAAACAAGTAAAATTAGCTAACCTCAATGAACCCAAAAATACCTTAAAATAATCACTAATAACAAGTGCACTTTTCTTGGTAGAAAAAAAAAATTATGCCATTATCTTGACATAATGATATGCGCTCGGCATCATGATTTTTTTTTTCATGCTTGAAGTAAGAAATTATTACTTTAAAAAAGTAGTTTTATACTTTGCATCAGTTGATATTCTAGTTTCAAGCATGTTTGACTCAATATGGGTCATAAAATCTCAGCAACAAGCTGTAATATCTTACTGAGATCATTTAGGACCAAACCCCTTAAAACAAGTAAAAAACACCCAAACATAAAATCTGCTTAGTGAGAAGAATTATCTTATTAGACAGAAAATAAGCAAATATCAGCCTTATTTGAGATATTTGATCTTACTTAGATTTCAGTTTTTGCAGTGTAGGTGTTTTGTGTCATTTCTCTTTGCTCTGTTGTTGTTGTCCAACTCCTCCTCCTTGATTATTCTGCACAGCAACAAACAACGGAAAAGTTAAACACAAGATCGCAATAATAATAGAAGTAAACATGTTCAAATAACACGTCACTTCCTGTCAATGAGAAAGGACGCAAAAGAGAAAGGCTCTGCTCTTGCTACCGGAGTTTTTTGTTAAATCTGAAGATTTTGACCACTGATTTGCGATCACAGCCACAGGAGAGTACCCTGGCATCTTCAATCTGATTTTGGTCAGTTGAGAGGCACTGATACGCTGAAAGAAGGCGAGTTGGGAGAGCCGTTAGCCTCAAGCCAAAGGCGCCTTTCCGCAGTTCAAAGCGGTTGCCAGGCAACCAAAAGCTACGGCGAGTTTACAGCTGTTTAAAAGTGATCCCAACGTCGCAGAGTGATATAAGTTGACAGGCTGACACCTCAAATTGATCTCTGAACGGCGCAAGATACGAAATTGTTGGAAAAAACAAGTTAAAGTGCCGCAAGTCGCTAAAGAAGCAACTGCCATTAAGACACAAGCAAGAGGCAGTGACGTCAGTGACTGCCGCGATGCGAAAAGGTAAAGGAAAGATTGAAATCCCGAAACCTTCGGGGTCAGCTGATACAGAACACAACTGGGAACAAGATTTGAGGTTGGACACAGGACATGATGGGAATCAAGAAGTGATCCTACAAAAACTTGAAGAAATGAAAGAAGAAATGAAAAAAGAAATGAAAGAAATGAAAGAAGAAATGAAAGAATTGAAAGAATATCTGAGAAAAGTAACAACAGAACACAAACAAGATGTGAAAAGTCTGCAGGAAAATATAGAAAATCTGCAATCTCAGAACAACAGAAGAAATAATGAAGCCACTGAAATGGGCAAACGAATGAAGACCCTTCAAGAAGACAACAACATGTTGAGGAATATCATAGACGAAATGGATCAGGACAAACGAATGAATGATATCATCGTGACAGGGCACCGAATTAAACCATGATCCTATGCGAAAGCTGTGAATAATGAAGGTGAACCTGATGAAATGGATATGATCTCAGCAGAACAGCAAGTGGTCAACTTTCTGCAATCAAAGGAAATTGACATTAATACCATCGAAACATGCATCCCACTGAACAGAAGAAACAACAACGCCACTCCAGTCGTGCTCGTGAAACTCGTAAACAGAACATCTAAAATGGCATTGCTGAGACAGGGAAAGAAGCTGAAGGGAACAAATGTGTACATGAATGAGCATCTCACAAAACGCAATGCTGGAATCGCCAAGAAAGCACGCGACTTGAGAAAGCAGGGACAAATCCAGGGAACTTGGAGCACCAACTGTAAAATCTACATCAAGCTGAATGGAGGTCCAGAAGCAAGAGTAATTGTTGTCCATGACATCAAGGACCTGGACAATTTTTAAAGTTTACGCAGCTACCACAACAACGATGATAATGGACTCTGACAGAAAACAAACACCCACATTCAGCATCGATACTACTATGTTCCAAGGGACGACTAAACAAGAGGACCTACATTCAGGATTACATCCACCTACACTTATTGAGATTATTGAAACAACATCAAAGATTGTTGAACAAGAAAATATGGAACTAAAAAATTTCTGCAACAAAGATTACAAACACCAGGATTTGGAAAATGATATAGATCCAGATACACATTTTTTCTCCCACATCAGTAATAATTGTTTTTATTATACAGATGATCAATATAATAGCAACATTACATGCGATAACAAATTGTCAATTATTCATTTTAATAGCAGAAGCTTGTATGCAAACTACAACAACATTAAGAACTTTTTGGAACACATCAAAGAACCATTCAAAGTGATTGCTGTCACAGAAACATGGATTGATGATAAAAAAAGGAATAGATTTTGATCTGGAAGGATATGAACTAAACTACATCAACAGAACCAACAAAAATGGAGGAGGAGTAGCTGTGTACGTGATGAAGAACCTGAACTACAAAGTGGTAAAAAATATGTCATTTGCTATAGATAATATCTTAGAATGTATAACCATTGAAATATGTCAGGAAAAAAGCAAAAACATTTTCATCAGTTGTATATATAGATCACCTAAATCAAGTATAGAAACATTTGAAGAATGGATCAAGGCTACTTACATGGATAATGGTCAAAGAATAATGTTCTTATGTGGTGACTTTAATATTGACTTATTGAACCCTAACAAGCAAAAGTCTATTGTTGACTTCATTGATACAATGTACAGCATCAGTTTATATCCAAAAATCACAAAGCCAAGCAGAATCACAGCACACTGTGCCACGCTTATTGATAATATTTTTACCAATGAGTTTGACAATAACACTACAAGTGGTCTACTTATAACCGACGTTAGTGATCATCTGCCAGTTTTTACAATATATGATGGACACTACAAGAAGAACATGGAAGACAAAAGGACATTTCGAAGAATGTGCACAGAGAAGAGGATGACTGCTTTCAAAAGTGAGCTACAAAAGCAAGATTGGGACAATGTGTACAATGAAAAAGAGGTTGATGAAGCATATGAACATTTCTTAAACAAGTTCATAATACTTTATGACAAACATTGTCCAAGGATACAACTCAGTAACAAGCAGAGAAAGAATAATCAACCATGGATGACAAAAGGATTAAAAAATGCTTGTAAGAAGAAGAATACACTATATAGAGAATTTATAGCACAAAGAACTATAGAGGCAGAAATTAAGTACAAAAAGTATAAAAACAAGTTAATAGATATACTACGATCATGTAGAAAAGAATATTACAGTGAATTATTGGACAGGAACAAAAATAATATGAGAGCAACATGGGGCATCCTCAATAGCATTATTAAAAATGGCACAAAGAGGGACTACCCTCAATACTTTTTAGACGGAAATAAAAAAAATGACAACACAAAGGAAGTAGTTGAAAGCTTCAATAATTATTTTGTAAATATTGGACCAAAATTGGAAGAAAGGATTCCAGACCCAGTTCCAATTGAGGAATATAATGATACCATAGAGCGAAATCCCAACTCCATGTTCCTCAGTAATGTGACACAGGAGGAAATAGTTACAATCGTGAAAAAATGTAAATCTAAGACTTCAACTGATTGTAATGGAATTGATATGGAAACGATAAAAAAGGTTATAGAGGGGCGGCATGGCGTAGTGGGTAGAGCGGCCTTGCCAGAAACCTGAGGGTTGCAGGTTCGCTCCCCGCCTCTTACCATCCAAAAAAAAAAAAATCGCTGCCGTTGTGTCCTTGGGCAGGACACTTCACCCTTGCCCCCGGTGCCGCTCACACCGGAGAATGAATGTTGAATGAATGAGTTGTAAAAATGAATGATGGGTTCTCACTTCTCTGTGAAGCGCTTTGAGTGTCTAGAAAAGCGCTATATAAATCTAATCCATTATTATTATTATTATTATTATTATAGAAGAGATCTCAGGACCATTAATGTATATTAGTAATCTATCATTTCAAACAGGTACATTCCCAAACAAAATGAAAATAGCTAAAGTTGCACCAATTTATAAGACTGGAGATAAACATCAATTTACAAATTATAGACCTGTTTCTTTACTTCCACAATTTTCTAAAATCATTGAAAAACTGTTTAATAACAGATTAGAGAGTTTCATAAATAAAAATAGAATACTCGAAGAGAACCAATATGGATACAGAGCTAATGTCTCAACTTCAATGGCTTTAATTGAAATAACAGAGGAAATTACCAATGCAATAGACAGTAAAAAATGTGCAGCGGCAGTTTTTATGGATCTAACTAAAGCATTTGACACAATTAATCACAATATTTTAATCAAAAAACTAGAACGATATGGCATCAGAGGGTTAGTCTTAAACTGGATAAGAAGTTATCTAACGAACAGGAAACAATACGTGAAGCTAGGCGAACACATGTCTACAACGCTAAATATATCCTGTGGTGTACCTCAGGGATCAATATTAGGACCTAAATTATTCAATCTCTATATAAATGACATTTGTAAAGTTACAAAAGATTTAAAGTTAGTATTATTTGCGGATGATACAACAGCGTTTTGTTCAGGAGAGAACACACAGGAGATAATACAAATAATAACAGAAGAAATTAACAAATTAAAAAGATGGTTTGACAAAAACAGACTACCGTTGAATCTTAGTAAAACTAACATAATGCTATTTGGTAACAGTAGAAGAGAAAGTCAAACACAAATACAAATAGACGGAATAGAAATTGAAAGAGTGAATTAAACCAAATTTCTAGGTATAATGATTGATGATAAATTGAACTGGAAATCTCACGTAAAAAATATACAACATAAAGTAGCAAGAAACACGTCAATAATGAATAAAGCAAAACATGTTCTAGACAAAAAATCACTTCATATTCTCTACTGCTCACTAGTGTTACCATATCTGAGCTACTGCGTAGAAATATGGGGAAATAATTACAAAAGTACACTTCATTCATTAACGTTGTTACAAAAAAGATCAGTTAGAATAATACATAATGTTGGATATAGAGAACATACAAATCCTTTACTTATTGAATCAAAGATACTGAAATTCCACGACATAGTGAATTTGCAAACAGCTAAAATTATGCACAAAGCAAACAATAACCTGCTACCCAAGAATATACAACAATTCTTCTCAAAAAAAGAGGAGAAATATAATCTTAGAGAAAATTTTAATTTAAAACATTTGTACGCACGTACAACACTTAAGACCTTCAGTATATCAATATGTGGAATTAAATTATGGAATGGATTAAGCAAAGCAATCAAACAATGTACTAATATGATCCACTTCAAGAAACTCTTCAAACTTAAAGTGTTTACAAAGTACAAAGAAGAAGAACCATGACAAACATTCTCAATTTATTTCATCCATCCATTCATTCATTCTTAAAGTAATCTTACTTATCTCATCACATGAAATATGACTTACTTCACCAATTATTATTATTAAATTCTTACTATTATTTATTTATTTATTTTTATTGTGATTACCTATGGAGTTATTGTGAATAAATTGAGAACAGGAAGTGAATAAAAAAGTTTCAGCAACTGTTATGTAAAGAAAAGGGGTATGATTAAATAAGCTCTGCTTCTTCCTACTCCTTTTCGAACATGTTAAAAAGAGAAACTGGAAATTGTGATGTATCATGTTGTATTCTTGCATGTTCGAAATAAAGTCAAACTCTAACTCTAACTCTAACATGCACATGTACCGGTACACAAAAAAACAGCAACAACTAGTATCGGTACATTGATCCACACATTTACAATACTTCATTATTCCGTCCACACATTAATAAAACATAATTAAGTCAAGTTATTGCGGTCTAAAAAAGTCAATTAACAGATGTCAAGATTTACTTTCAAACGTTGAAAAAAAGCTCCGGGCAGCAAGCTGTCTGCAATGGCCGGATATAGCTGTCCCTGGAGCAAAGAGCAGGGAGGTTACTCAACATTACAATAGTCAAGGTCTCGTATTTGAACACAAATGTATATCACTACTGACACCCCAGCTTGACATGTCTGCTTTTAGCTGTTTTAAATGAATAAATAAAGCTATACTTTGCATTTTAAAGCCGCTCTTTCCTCTTTGCATAGCGTCGCCATGTTGAAAATGGTTTGAATATGAAAGGACGTGAGGTGTACACGGGTGCAACCTTTCTGCTAATGGGAAAAAAGGCCACATATTTGTCGGACAGATTCGAAGGACACTCTGAACTTTTTTTGAATTGGGACAGCCTCCTGACGTCAGCACCCCATAAATGGGGCACTGCGAAGGATACAGCTGTTGAGTGACAATATTTAGCAATTCAACACATACAAATTCGTAAAGGTTTTAATTGGACAAGTGGTAATTGATTTTTGGTTCACATTAATGTACAAACAGGTCCTCACGTATTTAAATAAAACATTCGTTATGCAATTAAAGCATTTAAGATAGCGTTTTCTGCCAAAATAGTATTTTACTGTTTGTACTTTTTTTGTTTTCTGCTCTTAAATATGAATGATGCTTTCTCGTTACGTGCTGCATCATTGATGTAGTGCTATTTAGAAATTGTCCGCTTAAAAGTGCAAACATTTCACCACAGTGTCTGTCTTTTTCACTTTTAAATGATCATAAAACTTTTGACAGCTTCTCTCGTCTTCTTTGGGCCCTTTGCTCTCTTTTCTTCTTCTTTGAGCCAACTCCATTGGCACTCTGCTATACCCACTACACACACACACACACACACACACACACACACACACACACACACACACACACACACACACACACACACACACACACAGGCAGGTCACATCACCGCTCTCAGTGCAGTCTTTTGGAAACAATGGATTTTAGAAATGTGTATTAATCAAACTCAATAAACGAATAATTCCATCCATCCATCCATTTTCTATCTTTTGAGGTCGCGGGGGGGTGCTGGAGCCTATCTCAGCTGCATTCGGGCGGAAAAAAAATACAAATCAAAGCTTTTTTTTTTAAATTAAATTAATCGATTCAATTGATGAATCTTTGCAGCTTTATTCCCATTAAAGAGAAAAACATTTTATTTTAATGTAAAAGTTAGGGCAACTCATTACAATCGTGAATTTGGTGACCAGTCCAAGGTGCATCTTGTAAAAAGCTCACCTATGACCCTGACAATACTTAGTTGTAGAAAATAAATTAATTGATTGTACTGGGGTGTGGCGTTAAACTACTACTGGTGTTGGAGATAACGTTTTGGTTATTTTGTTACACAGTGAAAATTATTCTTGTGATGCATATATGAACAGTGTGTGAGTTGCTCCCTTTTTAGCTAACTTTGTATGTTTAAACCAAAAAAAATCATGATTTTTGATACATGGCGCCATCTTGGAAGTTTGTTTGTGTCTTATATTAGCATGCTAATGTTTTATGCTAGCTTTTTTTTTTAGCTATTTTGGTATGTTTACACCCACAAATACTGCATTTTGGTATTTCGCTTACCCAGTCTCGTGCTGGCATGCTGTCGTTAGCATGTAAACATTTTTTGCTAGCTTATTAGCCAATTTTGTATGTTTTACCCTAAAAATCATAGTTTTTGATACTTGGTACTAGGGCTGTGAATCTTTGGGTGTCCCACGATTCGATTCAATATCGATTCTTGGGGTCACGATTCGATTCAAAATCTATTTTTTTTCAATTCAACACGATTCTCGATTCAAAAACGATTTTTTTCCCGATTTAAAAGGATTCTATTCATTCAATACATAGGATTTCAGCAGGATCTACCCCAGTCTGCTGACATGCAAGCAGAGTAGTAGATTTTTGTAAAAAAAATTATAAAGGACAATGTTTTATCAACTGATTGCAATAATGTAAATTTGCTTTAACTATTAAATGAACCAAAAATATGACTTATTTTATCTTTGTAAAAATATTGGACACTGTGTTGTCAAGCTTATGAGATGTGATGCAAGTGTAAGCCACTGTGTTACTATTGTTCATTTTTTTATTTTTTTATAAATGTCTAATGATAATGTCAATGAGGGATTTTTAATCACTGCTATGTTGACATTGTAACTAATATTGATACTGTTGTTGATAATATTAATTT
Organism: Entelurus aequoreus; assembly: GCF_033978785.1. Lineage (NCBI taxonomy): Eukaryota > Metazoa > Chordata > Actinopteri > Syngnathiformes > Syngnathidae > Entelurus > Entelurus aequoreus. The sequence goes on from NC_084737.1 coordinate 23,716,635, forward strand.
TTGTTTCACTACTTTTGGTTTGTTCTGTGTCGTGTTTGTGTCTCCTCTCAATTGCTCTGTTTATTGCAGTTCTGAGTGTCGCTGGTTGGAATTGGATTGCATTGTTATGGTATTGCTGTGTATTGTTTTGTTGGATTCATTAATAAAAAAAATGAAAACAAAAATGTTATAAATAAATACAAATTAAAAAAACAACGATTTTTTAAAAATGAGAATCGATTCTGAATCACACAACGTGAGAATCGCGATTCGAATTTGAATCGATTTTTTTCCCACACCCCTACTTGGTACCATTTTGGAAGTATGCTAACGTCTCATATATTAGCATAATAATGTTAGCATGTTAACATTTACGCTAATTTTTCAGCTAATTTTTCAGCTAATTTTGTATGTTTACACCTAAAAATAGTGCATTTTAATACTTAGCGCCATCTTAGAAGTACGCTAACTTGTTCTATTTATGCTAGCTTTTTAACTAATTTTGCTTGTTTAAACATAAAAATAATGGATTTTGATGCTTGGAAGTATGCTAATGTCTCCTACAATGTTTTAGCAGGCAAATGTTAGCATGCTAATGTTTTACGCTAGCTTTTTAGCTAATTTTGTATGTTTGTACCTTTTTATAATTACAGATTAAAATAGCTTGTATTTTTTTTTACCCAGCTTCAACCGCAACGGCCACCTAAAGTTCCACATGGAGCGGCTCCACAACCAGGAACACCCAACTAAAAAAAGCCGCACCGTCACATCCCAGCAGACTATCATAGTCAACAGTGATGAAGAGGCTCTTGCCACATTACAGTGTAAGAAACTCAAATCTGAAATAACGAAGAGAACTCATTTACAGTAAAGCCAAAGAGTAACAACTCTTGTGTTTTGCAGCCCTGCAAGCCAATCAGACAGTCATCAGTCCAGATCAACTGCAGTCTCTTGGCCAGGAGCACATCATTGTAGCCCAAGATCAGTCTCTATCAGACCAGGTGAGAGCCTTTTTATTTCCAATACGTCTAGAACAGTGGTTCTTAACCTTGTTGGAGATACCGAACCCCACCAGTTTCATATGCACATTCACCGAACCCTTCTTTAGTGAAAAATAAAATGTTGTATTTTTTCAAATTCAAGACAAAGTTATATGTTTTTGGTAACACTTTAGTATGGGGAACATATTCTAAGTAACAAAGACTTTATTTAGAGTTATTTGGTTAGGGTTAGGGCCAGGGTTAGAGGGTTAGTGTTAGAGGGTTAGGGTTAAAATAAGACAATGCCGAATAAAGCATTAATAAGTACTTAATAATGACTAGTTAAGAGCCAATATGTTACTAATTTGCATGTTAATAAGCAACTAATTAATGGTGAATATGTTCCCCATACTAAAGTGTTGCCATGTTTTTTTACTGGTGCACAAAATGAACCGTGCATGAACATCACCTTGTTCAAAGAACAAAACCAACATAGTGCATAAACTCACAACAAATTACACACCTGCAAATCAGTCTGACTTCTGCTGTTGCCGTATCCGTAATACGCCGATAGGGAGAAGTTTTTATATACACGATGAGTCGGGTTTGTCTTGACCTCCGCCGAACCCCTGAGCCCGACTCACCGAACCCCTAGGGTTCGATCGAACCCAGGTTAAGAACCACTGGTCTAGAACCTTGAGTAAGCAAGTCTATTTATAGAGAGCTGTTCGTACACAAGGCAATGTGCAAAGTGCTTTGCAGATGCATAAAAACAAAAATAAAATCATCATAAAAATAATAATTCAATTGAAATCAAAAATTGTAGGTAAAATACTTTCAATTGTCATATGCACAGTTGAATTAAGGTGTTTTTAGCCTGGATTTGAACAGTGCCAACCTTGATTATTGGCCGATACCGATATTGAGCTGATACGATATCGGCACGATTCATAGTACAGCACATGCTATACTTTCATTATGTTGTAGAAAGGGTTTGATCGTGTAAAATTAGTCAAAGAACAATAGTAGGTATGAAAACATTTAACCATGTGAATGGTCATTTATTTTTTCCGGCGACACTTAGTGGTCATATTATTGATGATCCAGACACGTTTGTTACTGACTACTTTCTAATGCGTGTCTGCCTTAAAGACTTTGTATCTAAGTAATATGTAACTATAAATATTTTAATAATTGTTTCTATTGACAAATGTTGAGTTGTAGACTGCAATATTGTTTATAATGACCTGCTCAGTGGCCTTGTGGTTAGAGTGTCCGCCCTGAGACTGAAAGGCAGTGAGTTCAAACCCCGGCCGAGTCATACCAAAACTATAAAAATGGGACCCATTGACCCAGAGGACAATTTCACCACACCTAGTGTGTGTGTGTGACTATTGTTGGGACTTTAACTTTAACTTTTAATTAGGGACATCTATTAGATGTGTCTAGCATGTGTGTTATTATGTGCTTAGCTGATGTTTAGCTGCTAACTCTTATAAAGTAGCCTTTTGCCTACCAGGTTTAAGTTTTTGTAAATAATTTCACGAAAATACAAGAAAAAAATCACACTTGTCATTGGAGGACATTTTGGTGTTAACTAGCTGTCCAGCTTTGCACAAATAAACACGCCACAGTACTGCTTTTATTGGCGCTTATATAGGAGATTTTACATGCAAGCTAAAATCATGCCATACTTGTTTTTTAGCTGATATGGTACCTGTGTCATGACCTTCCATAGCATGTCAGATTTAGTATATTATTTCCCTGTGTTTTGTGTTTGTTTCTGTGTCAGCGCTCCTTCTTCAGGTTTTTTTATTTTTTATTTAGTCTGATTAACCTACCTGTCCTTGCTTCTTAGACCAGTGTTTTTCAACCTTTTGTGAGCCAAGTCACATTTTTTTCATTAATAAAATCTGGAGGCACACCACCAGCAGAAAACATATAAAAATAAAACTCAGTAGCCTATATTGACAGTAAAAAGTTGTTCTTGCAATTGTTGTATACGACTTTAAACCATAACCAACCATGCATCACTATAGCTCTTGTCTCAAAGTAGGTGTACTATCACAACCTGTGACATCACGCCTGATTTATTTGGAGTTTTTTGGTGTTTTCTTATGTGTAGTGTTTTAGTTATTGTCTTGCGCTCCTATTTTGGTGGCTTTTCCTGTAGTTGTTTCATGTCTTCCTTTAAGCACTATTCCTCGCACCTGCTTTGTGTTAGAAATCAAGACTATTTAGGTTGTTGCTATCCTTTGTTGATTGTCATGTCATGTACGGATGTACTTTGTGGATGCTGTCTCAGCTCCACATGCTGTAAGTTTTTGCTGTCTTCCAGCATTCTGTTTTTATTTACTTTGCAGCCAGTTCAGTTCTAGTTTCGTTTTGCATTGCCATCCCTAAGCTTAAATGCCTTTTCTTAGTGACATTCCCCTTTTGTTTATTTTTGGTTTAAGCATTAGATACCTTTTTACCTGCACACTGCCTCCCGCTGTCATCTGCATATTGTGATCACGACAACAAACCATGTTCCCGATATCTACAAAGTGTTGCGTCCCAGCAGATCTTCCTCCCAGAGAAATTAAGTCGTGCTGGCTGCTCCCAAGTTCTTTTGATGACACATAAACTGAGTTCAATTTGACCACCAGACAGAATGGGTATTTTGTGATTTATTTTCAAAGCTTTGAAAATAAACGTGAGACCAATCCAGTACAGAAGCGTTCACTAGCGCAGCTAAGATCGATCTGTAAAAAATCACGGAAAACACTCCCTTCTTCAATATCTCCCCCCGCCCTCATCTCTCTCACCCCAAACAAACGCCCATTGTGTCTCTTATCTCGAGTCGGCCTGAGAAGGGAAGCAAGGAGGATTCCTCCTCTCTGCCTCTTGGCTCCAGGTGGCCCCACAATGTAAGCACACTTTCATGAGATGATGAGAAAAGCAAAAGAGTACAATATGGAACATTAGCTATTTGTAATATGACTATGAAAGTAAAGAAGTAACACACAAATATGGATATATGTAATTATCTGCCTCAGTCAAAAGCAATTAGCTCCCTACTGATATGGAAGAGTATAACATGGTTACTCTGCTGCACTCTAGACAGCACCGACACTCAACAACGGCACAAAATTTGCGGATTATAATTACTGGTTTGCAAAAAATATTTTTAACCCAATTAGGTGAAATTGCATAATCTCAGACGGCACACCAGACTGTATCTCGCGGCACACTAAGGGACCATACACACTGCCTACCTTCTTTGCATTGTGGGATCACGCCAACATGCGCCACTGTGACACTATATATTATATCAATATTGTATTGTATGCTTGCATCCATCAGGAAGAGGGGACATACATCCAGCAGATAACCACCATAGATGGACAGACGGTCCAGCACCTTATGACAGGAGAAAACCAGGTCACGGAGGTTGGGAGCCTTTCTGTAATTCTACCACCTCCCTAGTGATTGTTGTCTGAGTTACTGACTCACAATGAACACCTGTGTTCAGGTCCAGTATATCATATCCCAGGACGGAGTGCAGCACTTAATCCCGCAGGAGTATGTTGTAGTAGCAGACGGCAATCACATACAGGTGAGTGTGTAACACTTGTCACAGGAGCTGAAAGATGCATGAGAGGCTGATGGTGGATCTACTAAATGTTACTCAGATGCAAGATGGACACATCATCCAGTATGAGCACGAAGGAGTCTTCCTGCAGGAGCAACAGGTGATATACCTAAAACACAACAAGTGTTAGAACGTGAGGTGTGTGTGAGAACTTGTTTCACTTATTTTGGGGTTTCAGATCGCAGTAAGCCATGACAGTCAGATCCAGTACTTGCCTGCCAGTTCGGACGAGCAAGATATGGAGGCCGCCGCCCACTCTGCCGTCACAGGTCTGCTCTCCTTTTGGACATTTGGCATGATTGTGTTCTCTGCTGCACTCTTGACTTGACTTACAGTTACTATAAAGTACCCTGCTGTTGTTTTGCCGCTCCTAATGCAACTCGGAGCTAGTTGGAACTTTGGCCGTCTTTCCACTTCCCAGTGAAGTCCGTAACAATGTTTGGTTTTGATTTGAAGAAATAACAAAAACAAGTTAAGCAAATATTGAGGTGGTCAAAATGTGGGACAAATCCAATTATTTTGTTATTTGTTGTGGATTTAGTTGAACAATTAGTCTTAGGATCCAAAAGGGACATAATTATTATTATTTTACTTTCAATGCTTGAAATCTTTTAATACATTTATATCTACCGGTATCTGTTTGTACTTTATCGTTATTATTATAATTTTTTTAATTTTTTGTTGTATGGCCTTTTTGTCAAAAAAAAATCTAAATAGGAAAATACAGAACATGCAATAATTCAAAAAATATATAAATATATAAGTTGCAAAATGGAATATTTGAGTTGGGGTAATTACAGCCTTGAATAGGTCCAAAAAATTGGATTGGTTTTGACTAGAGATGTCCGATAATATCGGACTGCCGATATTATCGGTCCATAAATGCTTTAAAATGTACCGGTAATATCGGAAATTATCGGTATTGGTTTCAAAATTATCTGTATTGGTTTCAAAAAGTAAAATGTATGACTTTTTCAAACGCCGCTGTGTACACGGACGTAGGGAGAAGTACAGAGCATCAATAAACCTTAAAGATTAAGATTAAAGTACCAATTGTCACACACACACTAGATGTGGTGAAATTTGTCCTCTGCATTTGTCCCATCCCCTTGGGGAGCAGTGGGCAGCAGCGGCGCCGCGCCCGGGAATCATTTTGGTGATTTAACCCCCAACTCCAACCCTTTGTTGCTGAGTGCCAAGCAGGGAGGTTATGGGTCCCATTTTTATAGTCTTTGGTATGACTCGGCTGGGATTTGAACTCCAACCTACCGATCTCAGGGCGGACACTCTAACCACTAGGCCACTGAGATGGAAAGGCACTGCCTTTGCGTGCCGGCCCAGTCACATAACACCTACGGCTTTTCACACACACAAGTGAATGCAGGCATACTTGGTCAACAGCCATACAGGTCACACTGAGGGTGGACGTATAAACAACTTTAACACTGTTACAAATATGCGCCACACTGTGAATCCACACCAAACAAGAATGACAAACACATTTCGGGAGAACATCCGTACCGTAACACAACATAAACACAACAGAACCAATACCCAGAACCCCTTGCAGCACTAACTCTTCCGGGACGCTACAATACACACCCTCCGCGCCCCCCACCTCAACCCCCCCGCTCCCCAATCCCACCCACCTCAAACTCCTCATGCTCTCTCAGGGAGAGCATGTCCCAAATTCCAAGCTGCTGTTTTGAGGCATGTTAAAAAAAATTATGCACTTTGTGACTTCAATAATAAATATGGCAGTGCCATGTTGGCATTTTTTTCCATAATTTGAATTGATTTATTTTGGAAAACCTTGTTACATTGTTTAATGCATCCAGCGGTGCATGATAACAAAATTAGGCATAATAATGTGTTAATTCCACGACTGTATATATCGGTATCGGTTGATATCGAAATCGGTAGTTAAGAGCTGGACAATATCGGAATATCGGATATCGGCAAAAAAGCCATTATCGGACATCTGTAGTTTTAACTGTACCAAAACATTGATCCCGCCCACCTCAACCTCCTCATGCTCTCTCAGGGAGAGCATGTCCCAAATTCCAAGCTGCTGTTTTGAGGCATGTTAAAAAAATTATGCACTTTGTGACTTCAATAATAAATATGGCAGTGCCATGTTGGCATTTTTTTCCATAATTTAAATTGATTTATTTTGGAAAACCTTGTTACATTGTTTAATGCATCCAGCGGGGCATGATAACAAAATTAGGCATAGTAATGTGTTAATTCCACGACTGTATATATCGGTATCGGTTGATATCGAAATCGGTAATTAAGAGCTGGACAATATCGGATATCGGCAAAAAAGCCATTATCGGACATCTGTAGTTTTAACTGTACCAAAACATTGATCCCGCCCACCTCAACCTCCTCATGCTCTCTCAGGGAGAGCATGTCCCAAATTCCAAGCTGCTGTTTTGAGGCATGTTAAAAAAAAATTATGCACTTTGTGACTTCAATAATAAATATGGCAGTGCCATGTTGGCATTTTTTTCCATAATTTGAATTGATTTATTTTGGAAAACCTTGTTTAATTGTTTAATGCATCCAGCGGGGCATGATAACAAAATTAGGCATAGTAATGTGTTAATTCCACGACTGTATATATCGGTATCGGTTGATATCGAAATCGGTAATTAAGAGCTGGACAATATCGGATATCGGCAAAAAAGCCATTATCGGACATCTGTAGTTTTAACTGTACCAAAACATTGATCCCGCCCACCTCAACCTCCTCATGCTCTCTCAGGGAGAGCATGTCCCAAATTCCAAGCTGCTGTTTTGAGGCATGTTAAAAAAAATTATGCACTTTGTGACTTCAATAATAAATATGGCAGTGTCATGTTGGCATTTTTTTCCATAATTTGAGTTGATTTATTTTGGAAAACCTTGTTACATTGTTTAATGCATCCAGCGGGGCATCACAACAAAATTAGGCATAATAATGTGTTAATTCCACTACTGTATATATCGGTATCGGTTGATATCGGAATCGGTAATTAAGAGCTGGACAATATTGGAATATCGGATATCGGCAAAAAAGCCATTATCGGACATCTCAAGTTTTGACTGTCGACAAAAAAATATTTATATTTTTATAGTTTAATGAGCTATAATGAGAAAGAAAGCAGTACTTCAGACAGATCTTGTATATAATGCCGCAATGATATATGACTGCACAAGATCATTTTCATTGTATTTAACAGTTTAATGGCAGTTTAACCAAGCTCATCCAAGCTCTGAGAATTATTCATTATCCAAAATTATATTTTCTTTTTTTTTTTTAAATCAGCAAAAATGTGCTAGTTTTTGGTTTTCATTGAAAAAGCATAATATACATAATACATTGTGTACATTGAGTTGAATGTCAAAGTTGACCAACTTCTTGGTTTTTGGCAACCTTCTACGATACAAGCGAGAGACAGGATTTATAATCTAGAATGAACTTTTCCCAACTCAGAGGCGATGTTTGTTAACTGCTGCGTAAGCTAGTTACCACTCTGTGATCAATGTGCTGCTAAAAAACAGTTCCACGATGTCAGCACTTATAATAACAGTATCAATAATACTTGGTTAATATGCAAGTCACAACATGTAAATGGAATATTGTTGGCGGTTTTTGGTTGTTTTTTTTTATGTATATCACAAATTAGAATGCATGTTACATAGTGATTTTGAATGATAGGCAAAATTCCCCCAAAAGTTCAGTGTGTGTGTGTGTGTGTGTGTGTGTGTGTGTGTGTGTGTGTGTGTGTGTGTGTGTGTGTGTGTGTGTGTGTGTGTGTGTGTGTGTGTGTGTGTGTGTGTGTGTGTGTGTGTGTGTGTGTGTGTGTGTGTGTGTGTGTGTGTGTGTGTGTGTGTGTGTGTGTGTACTTAATTTGTATATCCTATTCTAACAATTTTGCAATCATGAAATGGCGAAATTTTAGACCGCTTACCTTCAAGCTGAACAATCATGTCATATAAGGAACACACGTAATTCCTGTTTTGGACCCTAGGGTTGCACATGGGTTTACATTTTATTCACATAATTCACACATTTTCAACAAGCTCAACTAAACTAGCGTCTATCTCTGTTTTTAGCAGTAGCAGACACAGCGATGGCACAGGCTCAAGCCGTCTACACGGAAGCAACACCTGAGCAGTTGGAGCAACTTCAGCAGCAGGGCATCCACTACGACGTCATCACCTTCACGGAAGAGTAGACGGCAACCATTTGCGAAAAAATTCAATATGTACAAACCACTACAAAAAAGGAGCATGACCTCAGCTTGAGTTGTGCATTCAACATTTTGTCTGTTTACTGCAACTCTCGTTTGCTCTATTTTTTTGCACTTCTTTTCTTCATCCTGCAGTTCACGGACGTGCAGATTAAGCCCGCCTCTTCTCTTTTATCGGCTTTATGCGCCTCAGCTGTTTTGATTTGCAAGACAATGTTGTCGGGGGCTGGGGGTTGGGGGGGGTTAATTTATCATGTTTTGAAAATTCTACACAGCGTTTACGAATGTTTTAATTTGTGAGAATAGAATATGTTTATTGAGAATGAATATGTACATATGTATCTTTTTTTGCATTTGTCCTCTGGTGAATCTGAAGTGTTAAATAAGCTAAAGGCTAACACCAAATAAAAACACTTTGTTTAGATTCCTCAGTTTGTTTTTCAATGTATATGTTTGACACTGAATATATTATGGATACTTTCAAATAATGTCATATTAGCCCACACTGCTGCCTTTTGTGCAGAACAGGCAGGTTCAATTCCTAGTCAGTGCCTCAACACCAAGCCATTTGAGATACTTTTGGCAATATAATGTATTTGGCCACCTGCCTCGACTCACATATGAACTTGAAGTGCCATCCCATTCCTAGCCCATAGGGTTCAATATGATGTCGGTCCACCTTTTGCAGCTATTACAGCTTCAACTCTTCTGGGAAGGCTGTCCACAAGGTTGCGGAGTGTGTTTATAGGAATGTTCCACCATTCTTCCAAAAGCACATTGATGAGGTCACACACTGATGTTGGTCGAGAAGGCCTGGCTCTCAGTCTCCGTTGTAATTCATCCCAAAGGTGTTCTATCAGGTTCAGGTCACTGGTGCACAGTAAAGTTGGAAGAGAAAAGGGCCCGCTCCAAACTGTTCCCACAAGGTTGGGAGCATGGAATTGTCCAAAATGTTTTTGGTATCCTGGAGCATTCAAAGTTCCTTTCACTGGGACTAAGGGACCCCACACCATAATTCCTCCTCCACCAAATTTCACACTCGGCACAATGCAGTCCGAAATGTACCATTCTCCTGGCAACCTCCAAACCCAGACTCGTCCATCAGATTGCCAGATGGAAAAGCGTGATTCATCGCTCCAGAGAACGCATCGGTACCGGTCCGTGGATCGATTGGTACCGGGCCGCAAAAGAAATTAAAAAAAAATATTATTATTTTTATTTTTTTATTTTTTATTTTTATTAAATCAACATAAAAAACACAAGATACACTTACAATTAGTGCACAAACCCAAAAAACCTCACTCATTCACACTCATTCGCACAAAAGGGTTGTTTATTTTTGTTATTAATATTTCTGGTTCCTACATTATACATCAATATAGTCCGCAGGGATACAGTCCATAAGCACACATGATTGTATTTCTTTATGACAAAAAAAAAAAAAAACCCTGGTCCGTGGGACAAATTTTCAAGCATTGACCAGTCCGCAGCTACAAAAAGGTTGGGGACCACTGGTCTAGGGTCCCTCACTACATCACGCTTCAAATATATTTTTAAGAACAAAGTTTTTGCCCTAAATTAAGCTTTTCAAGTATATATATGGTGAAATGAACTAAAATATCAATATTACAGTAGCATTTGGCACTAGATGAGACCTTACCAATCAGTAGTCAGCTTTACATTCTTTTAATCCAATATGGTAATGCTTCCCGAGGCTGAGCCATTCAGTGGCCACAATACTGAACAGCTTGTTCTGTACTAACTTTATATTTCATTATTAACATGAAAATGACATGTTTGTTTACTTCCTACTCTCACATGTTTACTAACTTTATATTTCATTATTAACATGGAAATGACATGTTTGTTTACTTCTTACTCTCACATGTTTACTAACTTTATATTTCATTATTAACATGAAAATGACATTTGATTAATAGGTGTACTCAGACACATGATTGTTACTGTGTTATTAATGTGAGTATCAGACAGCAGTTATTTCCATTAGATAATGTTCAAGTATAGGCGATTTGGCCCACTTATAATGAAAATAACAAAATAATGAATAGTGATTGTATATTTGGATGGGGGCCCTGCTTTGGAAATAATGTGTATCCCGTTCAGAGATCACATAGTTCCACTTAAAACATTCACATTTTCCAGAATGAGATGAATGCTGTAGCACAAGCATGGGATAACGTGAAAAATTGTGGAACTTTCTGTCTAACTAACTCAGTGGAATGTATTTTGAGAAAAAGTAACAGATGCAGATATTGCTTTCTCCTTTTCTCGTTGGAAGTGTGATGTATGCCCTGGAAAAATATAACAAAATGGTGGCTGCTGTATTTTAAGGATACCTTATGGTGAGATCACTGTATTTTAGCTACATTGGTTTTTTTTGTTTTTTTCCCACCAATATCTAGCAGTCACATACCTGGTAATTTTATTTAGCAATATTTAGTCTAATAGGTTTCCGACACAATTGTGCATGTATTTATAATACTTGGTACATCATTTATTTTGATGCGATAGCTAAACATAATTATAGTTGCCATAGTTTTGTTTTATTTTTGACAGACTACTTAAAGAATAATTATTGGTAAATGCAATCTATGAAATATTTAATTCATTAATTGGAAAAGTTCTTCACTTTAAACAGAATTACATTTACCCCTGCTTATGACTTTGAACACATTACACACCATTATACTAAATGTATGACAATTCCTTACAGGTTGGATGAAGGAATTGTTATACACTTCTATCAGCAAGTAAAGACAGTTTTATTTCCTTAAGGCCGAGTGTATGCCTTCCATGGATGTTCACTGTGCTCCCCATAAGCTGTGGGTTGCTAATGAGAAGAAGTCAATAGTGCATATTGTACCTGTTTTGCTGGGTATGTAATTATATGGGATAATAGAAAACCGAATCTGAATTTAAAAAAATCATATTAAATGTTCAACTTGTGTAGTGCTTACGTTTTAATGCATGTAATATTCATTCTGTTTGTGTAAAAGTTCAACATTTAGGAAGATTTTTTAAGTTTTTAAACCTATTGCCATCTCCAGGTATTGCATAAATTACAATGATTTTTGTGACTCTTGAAAAAATATATATTTTTGATGATGATCATGTTGCACGGATTCCACTTCAATGTTGAGTTTTAGAGACTGAAAAAAAGAAGAATAATGTGTCATTTATAATCATTTGCCAAGTAATATAACTGGTAAATGGTACTTTTTAGTAAAAAAAATAACTGTCAATTGATACAACCTATTAGTAGATAATCCATGACACTTACCACATTTCTGATTACACGATAACAATGACGTAATGTACATTTTATGAATATTTTTACACAACAATATTGTATAATGTAGCAATATATTTCAACAATGTTTATTTAAACTACTGTCCATGTCATGTTTTATCCTACCTGGTTGGGTTGTTGTGTGGTAGATTCAGAACTATCCTCTACTTCGCCAGTCTCTGGGATAACTTCATCCATGGAAACAGCAGCAGTAGTTGACACTGATGTTGACGCTTCTGAGTTGACAGAAGCCGTTTCTGTAGGTCCATGCCACATCAGTGTTCTTCTTCTTTTCACGTTAATGTTAACCCTTTGCCATTTCTAACAATGGCAAAGGGTGGTCATCAGTTGGTTTATCGTGCAAGAAATGTTTACTGCAGATCCGTGAGTCTTTTGTAGGCTTTCAGTCCACCCACTTGTTATTAGCGTTCTTAAATTTCCTATTAACGGCCATAATCCATCTTATTTTCATGTCTGGATCTTTTGGAAAAGGGTACCCACACAGCAGAAGACTGCTATACGGATCCGCCTTCAAGTCGCCCAACCCGCGTTACTGTCACATTCGTTTTGGCTCCGCCTAGAGCAGGGGTCACCAACGCGGTGCCCGCGGGCACCAGGTAGCCCGTAAGGACCAGATGGGTAGCCCGCTGGTCTGTTCTAAAAATAGCTCAAATAGCAGCACTTACCAGTGAGCTGTCTCTATTTTTTAAATTTGATTTATTTACTAGCAAGCTGGTCTCGCTTTGCTCGACATTTTTGATTCTAAGAGAGACAAAACTCAAATAGAGTTTGAAAATCCAAGAAAATATTTTAAAGACTTGGTCTTCACTTGTTTAAATAAATTCATTAATTTTTTTACTTTGCTTCTTATAACTTTCAGAAAGACAATTTTAGAGAAAAAACACATATACCTTTTTACCTTTTAAATTCCTTCCTCTTCTTTCCTGACAATTTAAATCAATGCTCAAGTAAATTAATTTTTTTTATTGTAAAGAATAATAAATACATTTTAATTTAATTCTTCATTTTAGCTTCTGTTTTTTCGACGAAGAATATTTGTGAAATATTTCTTCAAACTTATTATGATTAAAAATTAAAAAAAATATTCTGGCAAATCTAGAAAATCTGTAGAATCAAATTTAAATCTTATTTCAAAGTCTTTTGAATTTCTTTTAAAATTTTTGTTCTGAAAAATCTAGAAGAAATAATTATTTGTCTCTGTTAGAAATATGGCTTGGTCCAATTTGTTATATATTCTAACAAAGTGTAGATTGGATTTTAACCTATTTAAAACATGTCATCAAAATTACAAAATTAATTTTAATCAGGAAAAATTACTAATGATGTTCCAATAATTCTTTTTTAAATTTTTTCAAAAAGATTCCAATTAGCTAGTTTTTCTCTTCTTTTTTTCGGTTGAATTTAGAATTTTAAAGAGTCGAAATTGAAGAGTTATAGGCTCCGCCTACGCGCGCTGAGCCGACCAATGTCTGCACCCGCAGACGTGGACGCGCCTACTAGCGTGTACGCGCATGAGCCAAGATCTCTGGACTTTCTTTGCTGGAACACGAACGTAAGTATAGATTTATTGATTTATTGCTACATTCGCAGTAAAGAGCAGCCTTTGTGTTTCCATCGTCATTTATGTATGATTGTAATGACGTTGTTTGATATTAGGACTAGCAGTAAAACTTTATATTCTGTAAAAAAAAAAGGCAAATTTATTTCCAGCGCCGCCTCCCAGAATGCTTTGCATGGGGACGTGCGTCTGACGTCACGTGTACAGAAAATTCAAAATGGCTGCACGCGGTAGGTGAGGCCCGAGCGAAGAAAAGTGGAAAAGAGTGTTATTTGTCAAAAAACCCACACGACGACGGTCATTTTTTCGCCGTGCTATTTTAAAATTATCTTTTATCTGTGTTTTGTGTTCCGGGGGACCCCGACTCCAGAATGTGAAAGTTTCCCGCGTGAAGCCGGTGAGTAAAAAGTTCAATACAGTTAACTTAGGCTATCTTTTGTTAGACCAGGGGTGTCAAACTCATTTTAGATCGGGGGCCACATGAAGACAAATCTACTCCCAAGTGGGCCGGACTGGTACAATCAAGGCATGATAACTTAAAAATTAAAAAAAACTTCAGATTCTTTGTTTAAAAATAGAACAAGCACATTCTGAAATTGTACAAATCATAATGTTGTTGTTTTTTTTACAATTACCTGTTGCGGTTAATAGTATATATACTTTTTTGGTTGTTATTTATATTTTCTGAATACATTATGTGATAGTTCATCAGTCAACTCATTGGTGTTAATTTTCAATCTGTCAAGATAAAAAAAATAATATATCGAAATCAAATTACAGGATGTTATTTATGTAGTTTGATCATTTTCCTCGACTGATGTACTCACATCATGTGGTTTACTTTTTACATATGTAGCATCATCTACAAAGATACAAAGAATTGCTATTGCGACATCTAATGGACACATTTAGAACAGCTGTTTCTTCCATTAAAAAATTTCAGGTTAATTTTTATACTTAGCAAACTCATCCTGCGGGCCGGATAAAACCTGTTCGCGGGCCTGATCCGGCCCTCGGGCCGTACGTTTGACATCCCTGTGTTAGACGATGTGAATGTGTGTAGGTTACATGCTACGATATTCCACATATTTCCAACTGCTTGAAACGAAAGCGTATTACTTTATTGTCAGTGTTGTTTAGGCCCAGGTCGCTAACGTTACTGCGTTAGTCAACAACGTAACGTTAACGGAGTGGAAACAGCCGTTCTTTGCCATTAATATGAGTGTGTATTATTTCTTTCTTTGTTCTTTAGTGGAGCTCGAGATCCTGTTTACTGTGGACTAGCTGTGTGTGACGCCATGTTGTTTTTGTTTCCATTACAAAAAAAGGTATGTCTATGTGTTTTTTTGGCATAGTTAATTGTAGAAAAAAATATAAAATGAGGTGATGTGAGTGGGAAAAATTGCTGCACATATTAAGGATCCTTTTTCTTGATCTATATTTTTGTTATTTGCTGATGTATATATTTAATATGCTGTTTTTTATTTAATTAATTTATTAGAGACTATTTTATGCTTTATTTACCTTTTTTTATTATTATTATTGTATTTACTATTATTATTATTATTTCCACATGTAAGCATAAATAATTGATCATATTAGTACATTGTTTGATTGCTTTGCTTAATGCATTCCATAATTTAATTCCACATACTGATATACTGAAGGTCTTAAGTGTTGTACGTGCGTACAAATGTTTTAAGTTACATTTCTCTCTAAGATTAATTTTCTCCTCTTTTTTTGAGAAGAATTGTTGTATATTCTTGGGTAGCAGGTTATAGTTTGTTTTGTTTATAATTTTAGCTGTTTGCAAATTCACTATGTCGTGGAATTTCAGTATCTTTGATTCAATAAATAAAGGATTTGTGTGTTCTCTATATCCAACATTATATATTATTCTAACTGATCTTTTTTGTAACACCGTTAATGAATGAAGTGTACTTTTGTAATTATTTCCCCATATTTCTACACAATAACTCAGATATGTAACACTAGTGAACAGTAGAGAATATGAAGTGATTTTTTGTCTAGAACATGTTTTGCTTTATTCATTATTGACGTGTTTCTTGCTACTTTATGTTGTATATTTTTTACTTGAGATTTCCAGTTCAATTTATCATCAATCATTATACCTAGAAATTTGGTTTCATTTACTCTTTCAATTTATATTCCGTCTATTTGTATTTGTGTTTGACTTTCTTTTCTACTGTTACCAAATAGCATTATTTTAGTTTTACTGAGATTCAAAGATAGTCTGTTTTTGTCAAACCATCTTTTTAATTTGTTAATTTCTTCTGTTATTATTTGTATTATCTTCTGTGTGTTGTCTCCTGAACAAAACGCTGTTGTATCATCCGCAAATAATACTAACTTTAAATCTTTTGTAACTTTACAAATGTCATTTATCTAGACATTGAATAATTTAGGTCCTATATTGATCCCTGAGGTACACCACAGGATATATTTAGCGTTGTAGACGAAACCACCACATTAATATTAAAGATATGGTTAACATTCTTAGTGCTAAAGATATTCCCCTCTCCTTGTATCCCTTCTCCCAGCTCCACCGTCTCGCCGAGTGCCAGCAAGAGTCATGAGTACTTGTCAACTCGACTCCTCAACTGGAGATAACTTTCTAGGTAAAGACTGATCTCCAAAATAATATCTCAGCATCCAGTAACCATGGTTAACAGATCTCAACTATTTAATACCAATTGATCTCCCTTAGCACCTCACCATGGGGAAGGACGCATTCATATGCCTTCACCAGCACCTGCATTAAACATGCAGAGAGTTACACAAGGTAGGGACTGATCTAAGGCTGCAGCTAACGATTATTTTTCTATCGATTAATCTATAGATTATTTTTTCGATTAATCGGTTAATCTATAGATTGTTTCGATTAATCTATAGATTATTTTTCCTTTTACCGATTATTTTTTTATTCAAAATGAAGATGAAAAAATAAATGTAGGCCCGTTTTTTTCAAAAGGCATGGCTTTTATTTACAAAAAAAAAAGAAGTATGGCCACTCAGTCAACATTGACAACAACATGACTAAATATTCTGTAACAATGTAAACATTTAAAACTTTTAACATTTAACAAAATTAAAAGTAGCTTATTTGCTTCTTAATGTGCAAATATAAAAGTCAACATCCAGTGCAAATCTTAATATTCTGCAATAGTATAAGCATTTCAAAAGTAAAAGTATTGCTTATTTTGCTTTAAAATGTGCAAAAATAAAGATAAACATCCAATACAAAAAAGTGCAAAACGAAATATTCTGTAACAGTGTAAACATTTCAACAAAAGTAAAAGTATTGCTTATTTGTTAAAATGTGCAAAAATAAAGATAAACATCCAATACAAAAAAGTGCCAATCTAAATATTCTGGAGCACTGTAAACATTAAGTATTGCTTTTAAAATGTGCAAAATAAACATCCAGTCCAACACAGTACACCATAACCAATTCTACTCATTCCAGTGAGTGACTAACAGTTGTAATGAAGAAAGGTTAGCATGTCTACTTGCTCTGCTTATTTTCATGTTTACAATATTCCCAGCAGCTGAAAATAGGCGCTCAAAAGGGGTCGATGTGGCTGGAACTGAGAGGTAATTAGCCTTCACCTCAAGCCAAGACTGCGAGTGAGCTGAGCTGCAGTTTATATTTCTAGAAGGTCAACAGGCGCATAGTGATGTTACTAGTAGTTGACTGGGAGGTGTTTATTATCATTTGGGGAGAGTCCGCTGCCTGATGCTCACCTGCTAAACACCTATCTACTCCACGCTGAAGCGCTGACTACATGCGCTCTGAATACGCACTGCTGATTGGCTGGTAATGCTATGTGTGTACCAATCAGATGGTTGTGTGGGTGGGACAATGCTGCGTGCTGAGACAGAGGCAGAAGGAGCAATGCAGCTTGTTAAGGCTTTAGCTTTAGCTTACAAACTCGTTCGGTACACCCCCGTACCGAACCGAAAGCCCCGTACCGAAACGGTTCAATACAAAACACGTACCGTTACACCCCTAGCAGATACAAATGACACATTCATGTTTTTGTGTAATGATGACAACGTATGCTCGCGCGGACGATTGACTAGTTGATGGTTTTCTTTTCAAATGTTCGTTCATAGCCGTTGTGCTGCTATTATAGGCAATTTCCGCTCGACACAGTGTGCATACAACAACATTATTAGGCCGTGTATTGAAATACTCCCACACTTTTGACCACTTTTGACATGCTTTTCCCCCCTCGCTCGCACCGCTCGCATCGTCTGCTTTGATCGTCTGCTTTGATCGTCTGCTTTGATCGTCTGCTTTGATCGTCTGCTTTGCGCTTCGCCATGACGGTAGTGTGACGTAAATATGCGACGCGTCGACGCACAAAAACGGCGTCAACGTATTTACGTAACCGATGACGTTGACTACGTCGACGCGTCGTTTCAGCCTTAGACTGATCTCTGAAATATTAGTGTATAGATAGGCCCCTTGGGTATTACCAGTCATGGTTAACTGATAGCTCTCTCACAATGCCCACCTCACTAGGAACGGCAGTCCCTCCTCGACTCCCTCCACCCCCCTCACCAGCAGCCCTCAACATGTGGCAGACAGAGGAGCCTGGATCCAGCCTGGCCTACAGGCCAACATGGCGAGGGGGAAGAATGGCCGACAACATTTCCTGCTCTGGTGAGCAATAACTGACAAATACCGGATGGTCATTCTGTGCCACAAATTTTGGAAAAAATTTAAATTCACAAGCAATCACATATTTTCTTCAAACTTTGTCAATAACTTTTGTCATTAACTAAGGTCAATAGCTAATGTCAGGATTATGAGTAATGAGGATGAACACTGTACACAGTATACTGTTTGAATGGTGGATCACAAACGCATCTTCCTGAGTCAAAATAACACTCATGAATGTCACACATAGTTTGTTTCCATCTTGTGAGGTGATATGTACTATTAGAACATCCCACAACTGCACAAATTGTCTTCGACATATTGAAAAATATACACGACGCGGAATAAGCAATAATTCAGAAATATATCTACTAGTATTCACGCTAAAGAGTAAAAACAAACCACAAACTGACGGAGTTTACTAAAAAAGTATGGAGTCGCTTGGCTTTGTTTATCCCTCACAAACTTTGACCTCGATAAATTAGACATGCGCAGAAGCCAACTTCGAACTAGTCCATCCATTGTTATTGTGCTCACCCCGCGTGCTTCTTGTTCTTTGAGTTGCACCGGAGTATGTGGCGTGGACTCATTATCTACATCTTCTGTACTTTTTATTATTAATTATAATATATATGTCCAGGGTGTACACCGCCTTCCGCCCGATTGTAGCTGATATAGGCTCCAGCGCCCCCCGCGACTCCGAAGGGAATAAGCGGTAGAAAATGGATGGATGGATGGATGTTATGTGTACAGGAGGGGGTTGTTACAGCACAGAACCATAAGGGGGCAGTAAAGCTCTATGTATTTATTATATAGAATAGAATAGAAAGTACTTTATTGATCCCTGGGGGAAATTCAGCACCACAGTTCGCTCACAATAGACAATAATAATAATAAATAATATAATATATATAATATATTATATATAATATATGAATAATATAAATATATTCAACATATACTCTACATTTACTTCCACTGAACTTGCTCATTCTCTCCGCAAGATCCGAGTGTAGTGGGTGGGAGGTGTTGTCCATAATGGCTAGGAGTTTTGCTAGACTTCTCCTCTCTGACACCGCCGCCAGAGAGTCTAGCTCCACTCCTGCCATGTTACTGGCCTTCTCTACCAACTTGTCCAGTCTGTTTGCGTCCCTCGCTCTCAGCCCGTTGCCCCAGCAGGCCACGGTGTACAAGAAGGCGCCCGCCACCACCGACTCATAGAACATCTTCAACATCTTTGTACAGACGTTAAAGGATCCTAGCCTCCTGAGGAAGTAGAGGCGGCTCTGTCCCTTCTTGTAGAGTGCCTCAGCGTGTTTTGACCCATTCAGCTTGTTGTTGATGTGTACTCCAAGGTATTTATAATCCTCAACCATGTCCACATCGACCCCCCTGATGGAAACAGGGGTCGCCGGAGTACTCCTCCTTCCCAGGTCCACAACCAGTTCCTTGGTCTTCGTCACATTGAGCTGGAGGTGGTTCTTTCCACACCATGTGACAAAGTCCTCCACCAGTGCCCTGTATTCCTCATCATCACCATCCTCAATACACCCCGCTATCGCAGAGTCATCAGAAAACTTCTGAAGGTGGCAGGAATCTGAGTGATAGTGGAAATCGGTGGTGTAGATGGTGAAGAGGAAGGGGGAGAGGACTGTGCCCTTCGGGGCCCCGGTGTTGCTGACCAGCCTGTCAGACATACAGTCCTGCAGTTGCACGTACTGTGGTCTGTCAGTCAGGTAATCAACAACCCAGGACACCAAGGGGGCCTCCACCTGCATCGTCTCCAACTTCACACCCAGTAGTCCAGGCCGTATGGTATTGAAAGCACTGGAGAAGTAAAAAAACATGACCCTCACACTGCTCGCAGGCTTGTTTAGGTGGGTGTGGGCTCGGTTCAGCAGGTATATGACTGCGTCCTCCACTCCCAGTCGGGGCTGGTAGGCGAATTGGAGTGGGTCCAGGTGGGGCTTGACTTTTGAGCGGAGTTGTTCCAGGACCAACCTCTCCATGGTCTTCATGATATGGGAGGTTAGAGCCACCGGCCTGTAGTCCTTTGACGTGCTGGGTCGCGTGCACTTGGGGATGGGGACCACGCATGAAGTTTTCCACAGTGTGGGGACTTTTTGCACCCTAAAGCTCATGTTGAAGATGTGCTGGAGCACACCACACAGCTGTGGGGCGCAGGCTTTGAGCATCCTGGGCCTCAAACCGTCAGGACCCGCGGCCTTGCCTGTTTGTAGCTTATTTAGCTGTGCATTCACCTGTCCTGCAGACAGGCACACTGGGGGGGTCTCAGGTTGTTGAGGGAGGGGGGGGGGTCATCAAGCTGAGGGTGAGGTGTTAAGTGGGGGGAGGTAGTCATTGGAGTTGGGGGGCTGTGAGGAGGGGAGGGGGGAATGGATTGGTTCGCTGAAGTTGTCAGGGGGCCGGCTGGAATGTCTTGGGGAGGGGGGGGCAGGAGCTTGTCGGAGCCACTTTGTCAAACCTGTTAAAAAACTGGTTTAGTTCATTGGCCCTCTCTTTGTCTCTGTCCACCCTCCTACCCCCCGACGGTTTGAGGCCGGTGATGGTCTGCCTGTCTCTCCAAACCGCCTTTATGTTGTTGTCCTTCAGCTTCCCTTCCAGCTTCCTCCTGTAGTTCTCCTTGGCCTCCCTGAGTTTGGTCTTCAGCAGCCCCTGAACTTTTTTTTTACCTACTCCGTTACCAGCATTGAATGCCCTCTTCTTCTCATTCAGTAGGGCTTTGATGTCCTTGGTCACCCACGGCTTGTTGTTTGTGTAGCTGGTGACCGTCCTTGATGGGACATTTGAGTCAACACAGAAGTTGATATAGTCTGTAAAGCACTCTGTGAGCCCGTCAATGTCCTCTCCATGAGGCTCCAAGAACACCTGCCAGTCAGTTACCCCAAAACAGCCCTGTAGTGTCTCTTGGACCCCTTCTGACCACCTTCTCACTGTTTTTTTGGTCACAGGCTGTCTTTTGATCAAAGGCACATAACAGGGGTTGAGGTAAACAAAGTTGATTGCACAATACAGTACATATTCCGTACAATTGACCACTAAATGGTAACACCCCAATAAGTTTTTCAACTTGTTTAAGTCGGGATCCGCGTTAATCAACATTAAACTGCCTCAAGTTGTTGCTCAGATTACATAAAATGACAAAACTTTTCTTCTACATATAAAAAGTGCAACATTAAACAGTTTCAAGTCAACTCATCATGCTCAATTTATTACAGAATTTGGGAAGCCTGTAGTTGATTTCTATTATGTAAATGTTATATTTTTTATCAACATGTGATAGCAGGGACCCTGCCATTCAAAAATAGGCTGCTCCATTACTAATGTTTAATGTAACTATAGCTGAAAAAATAGTACAATAGCAATAGGAGAGACTATTCATCCCTGAACACCATGGAGTTCATGTAGGCTTAATGATGCAGTTACATTATTATATCAACTATCAGAGACAGAAACTCTTCATTTACTGTAACATAATGTACTTTTTTGCTGCTTCAACACAGCTCAATAAACGCACGCACACACAAACACACCGCTAGCCTTCACCTCAAGCCAGGACTGCGAGCGAGCTGAGCGGCAGTTTGTGTTTCTAGAACGTCAACGGGCTCATAGTGATGTTACTAGTAGTTGACTGGGAGGTGTTTATTATCATTTGGGGAGAGTCCGCTGCATTATGCTTACCTGCTAAACACCTACATGCTCATCACGACGAGCACTGACTCCATGCGCTCTGAATACGCACTGCTAATTGGCTGTTACCGCTTTGTGTGTAACCAATCAGATGGTTGTGTGGGTGGGACAATGCTGGGTGCTGCGGAGTGCTGACAGAGACATAGGCAGTAGAAGAGGAGCAGCTTGTTAAGACTTTAGCTTTGGCGGCTACTTAATATGTTCGTGTGGAAACTCGTTCCGTACACCTCCGAACCGAAACTCCCGTACAGAAACGGTTCAATACAAATACACATACAGTTACACCCCTAATATATATATATATATTTATTATATATATATATCACAATTGTCCAGTTTTTAGTCAAGAGACAACAGGAACTGAAACACATTTAAGCAAGATGTGTTTAATGACACACAAACGCGGCGCAATGGAGTGACGTCAAATGGCAAACAGAGACCTGTCAGTCACAGCGGATGCTATCTTGCTTCAAATCAACATTATGGATCATTAAATTGCCTCAATTTTTCACATTTTTGAGTGGATTAATATTGGCCTGTGGATTAACAAGAGGACGGTTGATAAAAGGCGGTCGTGATCGTTGTGAGTAAAGTGTGTTCACTTCAAACCGACACAGCGTGCGTGACTTTGAGGAGGAATATTGTTGTTACAAACGCTTGTGGTGTTGCTTCGTTATTATTCAAAGCTAATTGAAAAATAAAGCAAAAGGATGATAGTATACGAAAAAAGGTGTGTCATTACAAATAACTAATGACAGATTTTTTTTAAATGTATGCTCAACTTTTTTTTAGCCTTTTTAAAGAAAATATATGCATCATTTATTCAAATTATATGAAGACGTCATGTGGTTCACTGCAGCGGAGGAAGTTCCAGGTGCATTTCACTCACTCAAGCAGGACTCATAGCAGACTCCGGTGGGAAAAATAACACAATACTAAAAATAATATACACTTTTAAGTAGGGATGATGTTTGATAAGGAATTATCGAGTTCGAGCCTCTTATCGAACCGATTCCTTATCGATTCTCTTATCGAGTCCAGATAGGTTGTTGTATATGGAAAAAAACACACGATTGATTGATTGATTGATTGACAATATTTGGTTTAACAAAAGCTCACTTTTATTATATGATAAAAAAAATAAAATCTAATAAATAAATAAATATTGACTGTTACCCACCTAAAAAAATTAAATAAAATAAATAAATATTGACTGTTGTTACCCAAAGAATATTAAGTGGGATTTTTCAGAGAAACAAATATATACAGTAACACAAAAACAACCTGTCTCTGTGATCACTATAGGTGTATAAATAATAATATAGTGTTAAATAAAATCAGTCCCTTGGGCACAAAACTGAAAATAATACAGCTCTCCAAAAAGTGCACTTCTGCTGCTATTTGACATAACTGTTTGTTATGATGCTTTGACATTTTTGCACTTTATTTCTTTATTGAAAGAAAATTCTATGAAGAGAAAAGTTGTTTGCAAATGTGGTTACAATGCTAAAAAATGAAAAGTTAAAGCTAAAAAAAGAAATACACTTTATTGAGTTAACATTATTTCTTTATGGGGGAAAGATGTTATGAGCTAGAGAATATAACAACTACACTACCCAGCATGCAACGGGAATTACGAGCATGCGCGGACACCCCGAAAAGTGTTGCATGTTGCCACGCTGTGAAAGTAAACGTCAAGAACTCAGCCAACACGCCTCGTCTGCATTATTTATAATTAGACAGACAACACATATACAGTGTGATTTTGTTTTGTTTACAAGGAAAGAAAAACAAAAGTTAAAAAAGGGAGATATGTTGCATATATATGTATGTGCTGCGGTTGCATTAAGAACGTTGCGACAGCTGCCCACGGAGCATTTCTGGTCGGGACGGGATTCCACTCTTTTTCTTTACTATAGTGGTCTCGATAACGGGTACCGGTTCTCAAAAAGGTATTCGAGTCCGAGGACTCGGTTCTTTTCTTATCAAACAACCGGGAAAACCGGTTTCGAGTATCATCCCTACTTTTAAAAAAAGTGGCGTTTTTGTGTTCTCCTTTAGCTGCTTCCTATCTTGTCAGAAGCAGCATGTATGCGCAGACGGCGTCTTAGCATAACTAAACAGCGACCGCCATTCAAAGTATTTTTCATCACCGCCAACAAAGTATTATTTATTTATTTCATTAGAGCACGTCCCCTACATGTAGAAAGATCATCGACACGAATGAGCACAACACCGAGCAGTGAAAACGTGAGTTTACTTACGATCAAGTTTGTATCTTTAGTTGTTGAAATAAAGTCGGCATGACTGGCAAGTTGTTTTGGCAGCAGCTAAACGAGGGTTGACGCCAGAGCAGCGATACTGTGTACACTTGATCACGTCTGCGCTGAGCAGATGTGCACAGGGTTGATATGTATAGATATGTATGGTCTGCTGACAACAATATTTTTCCCCCAAAATCTTACTCTAATTTGAAGCATCTTTTATTTTATTTTAAGAGCAAAATGCAAATAAAAGGGTTAAAATCCATACTCGCACGAGTTCTCAGTTTTTATATTTTCTAGTCACTCAATCTATTTTTTAGGTGCATATGCGAGTCAAATAGTTGCACTGTACAGGCTTCCGCCCTAGCTACACCCTCACCACAAGTATATTGGCAAAATGGGGGAAACCCCGACGACATCAAGGATTACAGCACAAATCTACTGTATTTGTTTTTTATATCACGCTTAAAAGAAATATTGAAATGTTAATATCAATACACTTACCTCATTGTCTAATATGTATACCGTATTTTCCGCACCATAAGCCACACCTAAAAACCACAATTTTTGTCAAAAGCAGACAGTGCGGCTAATAACCCGGTGCGCCTTATATATGGATTAATATTCATATTTATTTTCATAAGGTTTAGGTCTCGCAACTACGGTAAACAGTCGCCATCTTTTTTCCCCGTAAAAGAGGAAGCGCTTCTTCTTCTACGGTAAGCAACCGCCCCCATAGAAGAGGAAGCGCTTCTTCTTCTACTGTAAGCAACCGCCAAGGTGAGCACCCGCCCCCGTAGAAGAAGAAGCTCGCGGATATTTAATTTAATTTGTTCTTCTGTAAAGACAACAAAATGTCTCCTACTAAGAGACACGCGTACAAGGTTCCACTGACTTTTGATATTCATGTGAACCGCACTGTGGATACAACGGGAGCACGTACGGTGAATATTCGCACCACAGGGAATGAGAAGTCGTCCTACTGTGGTTCTAGCTTGCCATGCTAACGGCCAGAAACTTCCGCCCACGGTGATATTCAAAAGGAAGACCTTGCCAAAAGAGAACTTTCCAGCCGGCGTCATCATAAAAGCTAACTCGAAGGGGTGGATGGATGAAGAAAAGATGAGCGAGTGGTTGATAGACGTTTACGCGAAGACACCGGGTGACTTTTTTCACGCAGCGCCGTTCCTGTTGATCTACGACTGCATGCGCGTCCACATCACAGATGGTGTCAAAAAACAAGTGAAGCACACCGAAGAAGAAGAATTCGAGGGATTTGTGGATGAGTAATAACTTCAGAAAGTGAGCTTTAAATGTTTATTTTGTGTGTTGTGTGACACTAACGTATGAGCAACGTTGAGTTATTGATGTTGCTATTGCTCTGCACTATTTTGAGTGTTACTATTTTTGTGATTGCACATTTGCACATTACATTTTGGGAGTGAACAGAGTTGTTAGAACGCTGGTTTGTAATATATTATTAAAGTTTGACTGACCTATCTGATTGTTTTGTTGACATTCCCTTTAGCGTAGCGTAGGTGCGGCTAATAGCACGGGGCGGCTAATAGGTAAACAAAGTTTTGAAATATGCCGTTCATTAAACGTGCGGCTAATAACACGGGGCGCCTTATGGTGCGGAAAATACGGTAATTGATTTACATTTTTTTTAAGGCTAACACATGGGATTAGCTGTGCAGTACCAATGGCGATGAATAAATGAATGCCTCTGATTGACTATGCAAGTGGGATTTATGATGAGAACAGGCAACAGTAAATTAATATTCTGAGCATTCTAAACGATTAAAACTGTGCGACTCTCTGTCACCCAAGCACTCCATGTTTTGTCTCTAGTAGTCAATAGCTCACCAAAACAAAATAAACTCGACCCAAACAAATCATAAGTGGCTCATTTATCTCCCTCCTATTGTATGTTTTCCTTATTTGCTTTTAGTTTCTTATGAAACGTTCTGTTCTGTTTTTTTTGTGTTGACTGTCCTTTCTGTTTCTCCCACATTTGATTTCTTACAGGATTTCATAAATTATTTTTTGTCCTTTACTGTTTTGTCCTTTGAGTGTACGAGCAGCTGTCAGGCTTGTATGTAAGGCTTTACTGCTGAGTTCATTTTATGTTTTTTCATGACTTGTAATGCTTCTGTTACTCCCTGGTGTACAGTGTGGTTATGATATATTGAATGTCAATGTGGAAACTGGTGAGATTATCAGAACGTATGCTGGTGCAGGATAATTTCTGATTTAACTGAGCTGGACTTTTCTAAAGCATAATTCTGTCTATTTGTGTCCTGCAGACATCTGTGGAGAACATTCTCTCCCTGAGCAGCAGGAGTGTACCTTCACGGAGGCCACACAAACACCCTACATTGAAGAGGAGGAGCCATACCCCCCGCATATTAAAGAGGAGAAGGACCCACAGTCGCCTTCATTTAAAGAAAACAAGGCACCACAGTCCCCCCAAATTAAAAAGGAAGAGGAACAGCCCCCCCAATATATAGAGGAAGAGAAGCAACAGCATTCTCACTTCAAAACAGAAGATGAGAAGCCACAGTCTCCTCAATTTGTAGCAGAAGAGCAACATCCCCCTCACTTTAAAACAGAAGAAGAGGAGCCAAAGTCAACCCAAATTAAAGCGGATGAGTCACAGTCCACTCACATTGAGGAAGTTGAAGTGCCAGAGTCCCCCCAAATTAAGGAGGAAGATGAGGATCCACAGCCTCCTCAATTTGTAGAAGAAGAGCAACAGTCCCCTCACTATAAAAGAGAAGAGCCACATACCCCTCAAATTAAAGTTGAGTCACAATCCCCTCACATTGAGGAAGATGGGGTGCCACAGTCCTCTGCGTTAAAAAGGAAGAGGTGCCACAGCCCCCACACATTAAAAAAGAAGAGAATGAGCCACTGCACCAGTATGGTAAAGAGGAAGAGGAGGAGCCACAAAAGTGAAAGTGAGGAGAAGAGAGAGGCGGAGCCTCCAAGCAACAGCTCAACTCAACACATAACAGAAGCTGATGGAGACCACTGTGGAGGATCACAAGCAGACAAGATCTTAGCTCCACTATCAGATAGTGACGACACAACGTCTCACTCTCCTGACATTGATGATGAAGATGATAAGACATGTCACACTGACAACACACGCTTTAAATGTTCTCACTGTGACAAAACTTTTAATTGGCGTAGTAATCTGAGAGTACACAGGAGAACACACACTGGAGAAAAACCCTTTTTATGTTCAGTCTGTGGTAAAGGTTTTGCACAAAATATTCATCTGAAAAGACACGTAAGAGTGCACACTAGAGAAAAATCATTTTCTTGTTCAGTCTGTGGTAAAGATTTTGCAAAAAAAGGTGATCTGAAAAGACACACAAAAATCCACCCTGGAGAAAACCCCTTTTCCTGCACAGACTGTGGCAAAAGTTTTGTGGGACAAAGTGATCTGAAAAGACACACAAATATCCACACAGGAGAAAACCCCTTTTCCTGCACAGACTGTGGCAAAAGTTTTGCGGGAAAAGGTGATCTGAAAAGACACAAAAAAATCCACACAGGAGAAAAACCCTTTTCCTGCACAGACTGTGGTAAAAGTTTTGGGGGAAAAAGTGTTCTGAAATTACATACAAGAATGCACACTGGTGAAAAACCCTTTTCCTGCACGGACTGTGGCAAAAGTTTTGCGGGAAAAGGTGGTCTGAAAACACACACAAAAATCCACACTGGAGAAAAACCCTTTTCCTGCACAGACTGTGGTAAAAGTTTTGCGGGAAAAAGTGCTCTGAAATTACACACAAGAATGCACACTGGTGAAAAACCATATTCCTGTTCAGTCTGTGGTAAAGGTTTTGCACAAAAAAGTCATCTGAAAAGACATATAAGAATGCACACTGGATAAAAAAAAAACATTTTCCTGTCCAGTCTGTAGTAAAGGTTTAATACAAAGTAAGACTCTTAAAGTACACTGGAGACAAACCATTCGCCGAGAAGGCATTATTGATAATGCAGAGCAGAAAGCACACTGGTGAAAATCCTTTTATCAGCTCAGTCGGCTTTAAAGGTTTTTATAGACAGTTTAACTTTGAAAAGACACATGCAAAAACACACACACACACACACAAGAGAAACCATTTATTTGCAGTGTTTGTGATGAAAGATTCCCTAATAAGTACCAGTGTAAGACACACAAGTGTGCGGGTGAGAAGAGCAGCAGCAAATGAAGACGCAGGATGTTTTGTCATTGTTCTGTGTGTTACAAGCTTGACAAATTGCTTTTGACTTTTATGTTCCAACACGTTTACCCTTGCATGCTAAGAGCATTTTTGAACTGTAAGCGATCTACAGCTTTAATCTTTGTTTGGTAAATAACCAGTGTTGGGTTAGTTACTGAAAACAAGTATCTAGTTACAGTTACTAGTTACTATATTTCAAAAGTAACTCAGTTACTAACTCAGTTACTTACACCAAAAAGTAATGTGTTACTGTGAAAAGTAACTATTTAGTTACTTCTTTTTTTCTTAAAGCGCCCATTAATGCCCTTTTAGCCTTCATTTCAGTACTGTTATTGCACTGGAGAATAATACAATGTGTTGATCAACTTGACATGCATTTGCATCACTGAACTCTGCTAAGCAATGTGGTCTACATACAACACACAAAGACAAATATATGTTACAAAGGCCAATTTGTTTCTGGCCAGAACAAATTGACAAAACTATTTTAAATAGCTGCAACATAACATACATAAGTAACAAACAGCATAATAACAACATAGCTGTAAACCAAGGAAGGCACACACTACATACACAAAGCCTAACCAGGTGTTTTTTCTCTCAAGAAATTCTGAAATAAAATCATGTCTGAAGCCCAGAACACTCTACACATTTCCCCAGTTTTAGTTTAGAGATAAGGAAAGATTGGCCTGGCGCACTAGCATCCCTCTTTATGTTTGTGAACTTTATAGTCTATACATTTAGAGTGATGTGATAATCAAACACTCTAGAAGTCTAGAATGAAAGAGCAACAGTATGTAAGAGAATTGACCGCATCATTCAGTACCTTCAGTGCTGAATGATGAGCAGAGGCAGAGTTAATCCTTAAGTGGTGGCATTGGAGTCTCTGTCTCTCTTTACTAGCTTCGTCGAAACATGTTGCTTTTGTAGCTTGTTTCAGCAGATTTGAATTGCTGTTTTGGGCAGTAGATAGGATCTTTGATCCAAAGCACAATTTACATTTAACTAAAATGTTATTTTCTTTGTGCTTGACAAAAGAAAAGTAGTGAAAATATCTCCATGTTAACAAACTCGACTTCTGGCTCCGCCATGATCAGATACGCCCCCCTCCCTCCCCACACTCACACCCACACCCAGACACACACACAGAGCACACGTCTCTCTTCCTCGGCTTGTGACACAAGAAGAATCAGAACGACGACACTGCAGCCAGCGCTCCAATAAAACACACTTTATACTACATAAAAAATAACGTAAAATAACGCAGTAACGCATCATGTAGTAACGGTAACTGAGTTACTGAATATAAAAAATAACGTGTTAGATTACTAGTTACCGCCGAAACTAACGGCGTTACAGTAACGCGTTACTTTGTAACGCGTTAGTCCCAACACTGTAAATGACAGACCATGACACTCCATCACACTTCAACATCTCTAACATGTAAATACTGCCTCTTTCCTAGATCAGCATTGTAAATGTAAATATGTTCTAAATTGTTTTACCCTGGATAAATAAATGTTAAATAAATACATGTAAACTAGGAAGTAAATGTTTATATAATACATTACCCAGAAAGGTTAGTGCTCTAGACAGGAACAGGAAGTGGGTTTGAGTTATGTTGGAGGACAACATTTGTGCCGTTTGATCAATAAAGAGTTGATATACTGTTACATGTGGTTGTTCTTGCTTTGTCTACAAAAGAAACACGCTTGGATAGGACAGCTGCTTGAGCGTCGCTCTGAGACTAATTTGATTGGCCAAAATGTGGGAGAAGTAGCAAGGCCACAGAAACACGCTTGGATAGGACAGCTGCTTGAGCGTCGCTCTGAGACTAATTTCATTGGCCAAAATGTGGGAGAAGTAGCAAGGCCACGCACAATTTGCGGCGATTGTTTGAATAAAGAACTCATTGAACTGAGACCGAAGCGGGATTTGAAAATGTAATTTGTTGCTGGTGCCAGCAGGGCTCTCAGTGTGACAAACCATCTCCCTAATGATGAACAATGTAATGATGCCAGGACAGGGTGAAGTGAGGCATGTCCCAAATTCCAAGCTGCTGTTTTGAGGCATGTTAAAAAAAATAATGCACTTTGTGATTTCAATAATAAATATGGCAGTGTCTTGATGGCACTTTTTTCCATAACTTGAGTTGAAGTTGTTCTCTTATTTTGGAAAACCTTGTTACATTGTTTAATGCATCCAGCGGGGCATCACAACAAAACTAGGCATAATAATGTGTTAATTCCACAACTGTATTAACTGTATATCGGTATCGGTTGATAGCGGTATCGGAAATTAAGAGTTGGACAATATGGGATATCGGCAAAAAAGCCATTATCGGACATCTCTACTAGGAAGTAAATGTTTATATACTACATTACCCAGAAAGGTTAGTGCTGTAGACAGGAACAGGAAGTAGGTTTGAGTTATGTTTGAGGACAACTTTTGTGCTGTTTGGTCAATAAGGAGTTGATATAAAGAGATGACTTGGTGACAACAACTCTTGATCTGATTGGTTATTGCAATTATCTATCAACTGTATGTGCCCGTTAACTTACAGTACACGGACGCCCGCATTGTTGATTCTGAAGGCCCCGGGCAGATTTCGTACAGCATGGCAACCAAGCTAGCTGAATTCTGATTGGATACAAAACCTAACCTAATAACAACAGCACTGAAAGGAGCATAATATGACATTAAGAGAATATGAATACTTTTAGATATTTAGGGAAAGTAAATTAAAAAACACTTTTATCTTTAGTTATGATCATGATTTCTGGTTATGTTAGGCCAGCAGAGAAGACCTTGCTGGCCCTGACGGCACACCACTGGGTTCCAGTGACTATGAATGTATGTAGCCATAGATGAGATATTAAAATAGTCCATTTTTATAACCCATGCAAGAAGCTCACACAAGAAATCTTTAACAACATTTCTGCAGAGATAGATAGAAGGGAAATATGGTGTGGTGATTTTAATGCCCACAACACATTATGGGGAAGCGACCATACAGACATGAATGGTGACGTAGTAGAAGAGCTGATGGTAGAAAGATCACTTGTGTGAATGAATCTTGTGAGAACCCGAGGAGCATGTTTAGATTTAACACTTGTCTCGGGTGCGATCAACAGTAGCTGTGAGTGGAATGTCACGAACAACAGTATGGGCAGTGGTCACTTTCCTATTGGATGTTCTTTTAAACTTGACACATATACAGTATAATAGTATATACAACAAAAGTGCATAATAAACAGATGGTGCTTTGCTAAGGCCCGATGGGGACCATTTCAAGCCCACTGTGTAGAGACCATTGAGAAGCTGGTAATGACTGGTGATGTGGATCGGTGTACAGAGGCAGTTACAAATATGATATTTAATGCTGCAGTCCAATAGATTCCCAGGAGTACAGGAGGTGGGCAAAGAAAGGCAGTGCAATGGTGGAATGATGATTGCAAAAAAAGCCATAAAGGATAGAAATCAAGCTTTCATGAATGTAAGGAAACATTGTAATCAAGACAGTATAATAGAATATCAAAGAAAGAGAGCAACAGCACGGAAAATAATTAAAAATGCAAAGAGGAATGCGTGGAGACAATTTTGCTCACATATCAGTGTGGAGATGCAACTAAGAGAAGTGTGGACAATGGTTAGGAAAATGATCGGGAAGATGCAAAGTGTGAAAATGCCGGTACTTGTTCATGGAAAATACTGCGCTACCACAAATAAGGAAAAGACGGACTTACTTGGGAAGACTTTTGCAGATATACATTGTGGTGGTCATTTGGACCCAGCCAACAAGCAGCACAAAGAGGAAATACTAAGAAATAATCCATAACTGGTCCAGAAAAAGCCTAGCGAGGGAACTCCACTCGACATGGATTTTACTATACATCAACTTAAAAAAGCCTTGCACGAAAGTGGGTTTTCAGCACCAGGACAAGATCACTTATGTTATGCCATGTTTAAACAGCTACCTGAAGAAGCAATGATTGTTGTACTTAACTTCTTTCATAAGATATGGAGTGAAGGAGAAATGCCAGCCAGTTGGAAAAGCGCCCTGATTTTACCATTCAGGAAGCCAGGCAAAGACACAGCAGATGCAGGAAATGATCGGCCAATAGCACTAACTTCTCATCTAGCCAAATGGATGGAAAAGGTCATTGTAAAAAGGTTGTCATATTATCTAGAACAGAAAGGATTGCTTGACCTTTGTCAAAGTGGCTTTAGAAAAGGAAGGTCAACAACAGATGCTTTTGCTAAAGTTAGTAATGAAGCAGAGAAGGCAGTTAACGATAAACAAGCAATGGTAATAGTTTATTTTGACATAGACAAAGCATACAACTCAATGTGGGAGAGAAGGTCTGCTTATTAAACTAGAAAATATGGGCATAAAGGGTAGATTATATAACTGGATACTGGCTTTCATTTCCAATCGAACATTTCGAGTAAAAGTGGGAAAGAACATGTCAGAGGAGTACAGCATTTCAAATGGAATCGCACAAGGTAGCTCAATTAGTCCAATACTGTTTAATATAATGATAAATGACATATTTGTGAACGTGGGCAGAGATATTGAATCATCACTATATGCAGATGATGGGACCATATGGAAACTAGGTGTAAATGTCAGACAAATTGTCAGGTCTATACAGGATGCAATTGATAAAGTGGAAGACTGGTCATAAAAGTGGGGTTTTAAAATGTCTGTATGCAAGACATGCTTCATGATTATTACAAAGAAACGCAAGATCTGTGACGTCAACCTGATGATATATGGACAAAACTTTAAGAGAGTTAAATAATTTAAATATCTTGGACTGTGGTTTGATGAAAGATGTCTCTGGAAGACACATATCAATCAAATTGAGACAAAGTGCAATAAGGTACTGAATCTCATGAGGTCAGTCTCAACCTACAACTGGGGAGCAAATAAACAGTCATTGTTGGGCATTTATAGGGCACTGATCAGGGCATGTATGGACTATGTGTGTATTGTTTATGGAGCAGCCGCTAAGACAATGTTAGGAAAAATAGACAGACTACAATACAGACCAATTGGAATTATTCTTGGTGCAGTTAAAACAAGTCCCACAAATGCCAACTTTATTGAAGCAAATGAGCTACCTCTAAATTTAAGAAGAAACAAACTATATTTGGTGTACTGGACACAACTAAAGGGTTCTGGGGTGAAACAACAAGCAACAATTTTTTTTGGTGGACTGCTGGGAATATAGACAAAAATTAAAGTGTACAGGTTTTGGATTGACTATTGAAAGTGCAGAGGCTCAGCTCAGTTTAAACAAAGTGGAGTACAGCCCGGTTTAAAAGCCTACTGATATGATTTTTTTTAATTTAAATGGGAATAGCAGATCCATTCTATGTGTCATACTTGATCATTTCGCGATATTGCCATATTTTTGCTGAAAGGATTTAGTAGAGAAAATCGACGATAAAGTTCGCAACTTTTGGTCGCTGATAAAAAAGCCTTGCCTGTACCGGAAGTAGCGTGACGTTGCAGGT
The DNA here is from genome assembly GCF_033978785.1 of Entelurus aequoreus. Taxonomy (NCBI): domain Eukaryota; kingdom Metazoa; phylum Chordata; class Actinopteri; order Syngnathiformes; family Syngnathidae; genus Entelurus; species Entelurus aequoreus. The sequence goes on from NC_084737.1 coordinate 23,750,781, forward strand.
TGAAAGGCTCCTCACATTTCCCCATTGTTTACACCAGCAGCGAGAGCGATTCGGACCGAGAAAGCGACGATTACCCCATTAATTTGAGCGAGGATGAAAGATTCGTGGATGAGGAACGTTAGAGTGACGGACTAGAATGCAGTTCAAGAGATATCTTTTTTCGTTCGGACCGTAACTTAGGTACAAGCTGGCTCATTGGAATCCACACTCTCTCCTTTTTCTATTGTGGATCACTGATTTGTATTTTAAACCACCTCGGATACTATATCCTCTTGAAAATGAGAGTCGAGAAGGCGAAATGGACATTCACAGTGACTTTTATCTCCACGACAATACATCGACGAAGCTCTTTAGCATGAGCTAACGTGATAGCATCTGTCTCAAATGCAGATAGAAACAAGATAAATAAATCCCTGACTGGAAGGATAGACAGAAGATCAACAATACTACTATCAGGAGACACCGAACCAAACACTGGCCATGTAAATACACGGTTAATGCTGTGCCGCCTGTCGAAGCCTGGCAATGCTGTTGCTAACGACGCTAACTTAGCAACGGGACCTCGTCAGAGCTATGATAAAAACATTAGCGCTCCACCTACGCCAGCCAGCCCTCATCTGCTCATCAACACCCGTGCTCACCTGCGTTCCAGCGATCGACGATGCGGTCGGCGGCCCGGAGACGTAGGAAGTCAAGGTGAGGTCACCGACGCTAGCGTCTGCTATCCAACAAAGTCCTCCTTGTTGTGTTGCTACAGCCAGCCGCTAATACACCGATCCCACCTACAACGTTCTTCTTTGCAGCCTCCATTGTTCATTAAGCAAATTGCAAAAGATTCACCAACACAGATGTCCAGAATACTGTGGAATTTTTGTCGAAGAAAACAGAGCTCTGTGTATTGTGTCCAATAGGGTCCAAACACTTCCGTTGACCTCGCGACGTCACGTGCATACGTCATCCTCCAAAGGCGTTTTGAACCGGAAGTTCCCCGGGAAATTTAAAATTGCACTTTATAAGTTAACCCGGCCGTATTGGCATGTGTTGCAATGTTAAGATTTCATCATTGATATATAAACTATCAGACTGTGTGGTCGGTAGTAGTGGGTTTCAGTAGGCCTTTAAGTGTGGGGAGATGTCCCCCTTTGGGTTCTACCTCGACCAAGAGTAGACATTGAATTAATAGAGAGAAGGAAATGGTGGAAAGAATATGATAATGTGCCCATGGTCGAAACATATATGAACACAAGATTCTATGGTTTTCTGAATATTTATACAGACGGATCAAAGGAGCCGATATCAGAGAAGGTTGGAGCAGGAGTATATATTCCAGAAGTTGAGGTGTCAATCTGTAAAAGAATCACTAATAACCTGTCAGTGTTCACAACGGAAATGTTGGCTATCATGCTAGCACTACAATGGATAGAGGAAATAAAACCGCTGAGAACAGTCATTTGCTCAGACTCTGCTGCAGCTATGGAAAGTCTAACTGCAAAACAGACTTGTAGAGACGATTTGTTGATAGAAGTGCATGTATTAATTTTTAGAATTCAGAGGACTGGTCTTGTGCTAGAATTCTGTTGGATCCCGGCACACATTGGAATATGGGACAACGAAAGAGCAGATGCCATAGACAAAAGAGCACTCAAAATGGCGGACAATAAGTTAATTAAAATCCCAGTTGGAAGAGAGGAGGCAACATCACTGATTTATACAACAATTAAGGACTCCTGGAAAAAACTGTGGGATACTGGGAGGAAAGGCGGACACTTATACAACATCCAACAATCTATTAAAGGTGAAGCATATAGAGGAAAGTGTAGGAGAGAAGAGATGGTTTATACTGGACTTAGGTTGAGGGCAACATTATACTTATTAGACAAAGTGGTAACAGATAAATGTGATTTATGTGGGGTTGTTGAAAATGTGCAGCATGTGCTGATGGAGTGTAGGAAGTACAGGTTGCAGAGGAAGACACTAAGGGACAAATTGTACAGTCTAGGTGGGGGATGGAGTTTAAAGGCAATTTTAGAAAAGGGGGAAAACAATAAAGAATGTAGCAATGCTCTAATGGAATATCTTAAGATCACAGGTTTAATACTTACAGTGTAGGTTTTATTTTTTATTTTTTTATTTTTATTTTTTATTTTAATTTTTTAATTTTTTTTAATTTTTATTTTTATTTTTTATTTTATTTTTATTGAGTGAGGGAAGAGTGGATCGTGAGATCGACAGGCGGATCGGTGCGGCGTTTTCAGTAATGCGGACGCTGCCGGAAGGCAAAGCTCTCAATTTACCGGTCGATCTACGTTCCCATCCTCACCTATGGTCATGAGCTTTTGGTTATGACCCAAAGGACAAGATCACGGGTACAAGCGGCCGAAATGGGTTTCCTCCGCCGAGTGGCGGGGCTCTCCCTTAGAGATAGGGTGAGAAGCTCTGCCATCCGGGAGGGGCTCAAAGTAAAGCCGCTGCTCCTCCACATCGAGAGGAGCCAAATGAGGTAGTTCGGGCATCTGGTCAGGATGCCACCCGAACGCCTCCTTAGGGAGGTGTTTCGGGCACGTCCGACCGGTAGGAGGCCACGGGGAAGACCCAGGACACGTTGGGAAGACTATCTCTCCCGGCTGGCCTGGGAACGCCTCTGGATCCCCCGGGAAGAGCTGGACGAAGTGGCTGGGGAGAGGGAAGTCTGGGCTTCCCTGCTTAGGCTGCTGCCCCCGCGACCCGACCTCGGGTAAGCGGAAGAAGATGGATGGATTTTTATTGTAATTTTTATTTGTATCTTTATTTTTATGTTTATTTTTCATTTTCATTTTCATTTTATTTTTATTTTTATTATATATATTAATTTATTGTTTTATTTTATTTATTTTGTATTCATTTATATTTTCATTTATTTTGTTTTTATTTTGTTCCCTCTTTTGTTATGTGTGGTTTTGTGTAAATACATATTTGACATGTACTGTATACCAATATATGAGGGGGCGACTTGTCCAGGGTATACCCCGCCTTCCGCCCAATTGTAGCTGAGATAGGCTCCAGCGCCCCCCGCGACCCCGAAGGGAATAAGAGGTAGAAAATGGATGGATGGATGGATGTATACCAATATAGTTGGTAACCTAAGTACTCACCCTGAGGATACAAACACTCCAGTACAGTAGGTGGCGGTATGCATCTATAATTTGGGACCCGCCATAAAATGAAGAAGAAGAAGGAGAAGACGAAGGAAGATGGTGTTTGATAGAGAAGGCTTAAAATGGGCATTATAGTTCTGTATTTTTAATCAGTACATAAATGTGCACATATACGTCGTTTACTAGAGTAAACATCTTCAATGATTGTTTGTATCCGGATACATTAGTCTGAGCGTCTTTGACGCTTCTCGTGCTTGCTAGTTAACCTAAGCTAGCTGTTAGCCATCTTAGTTTGCTAGCTTAGTTTGTTAGCTGCTAACAAAGATGCGACATATTCGTACAAGGATGCGCGGATTAAGAACACAGAACTAGTTATCAACACATCGCTAAGCAGAGATCAAGTGTGAGTGTAAAGTGTTGTGATTGTGTGAAAATGTGCGAAAGAACGATAACAGAGTACGAGGAGGAACTTTGTCCAACAAAAGAGGAGAAGGAGCGACAACATCAACTACTGGACGCTGTTTTCAAGAAACCTCGAGTTGTGTTACACAAAACAGGTTTGTTTACCTTTTAGTCTCACATGTTTACTAACTTTATATTTATTTAGTAGCACCATTCTTAAATATGTTGTATGTAAGAATGTGGGTGTTCTTGTGAAGATGATGCACATACGTCTGCTACTTGCAACCACGTGGTTGCCGGCGTTCTGACGAATTTAGAACTTGTAAAAATGACTTATTTAAAGTTAAGTTAAAGTTAAAGTACCAATGATTGTCACACACACACTAGGTGTGGTGAAATTTGTCCTCTGCATTTGACCCATCCACTTGATCACCCCCTGGGAGGTGAGGGGAGCAGTGGGCAGCAGCGTAGCCGCGCCCGGGAATCATTTTTGGTGATTTAACCCCCAATTCCAACCCTTAATGCTGAGTGCCAAGCAGGGAGGTAATGGGTCCCATTTTTTATAGTCTTTGGTATTCTACTCCATTTGTAAATAAATTGTTTTCCTAAATTATAGTCTCCTCACTTTATCTAGAAAGTCATTAGGACAAAAGACTCTGGGAGGACTTTGCCATTTAAAAGGGAAAGCCCGAACATATTCACTGAGGCAGGACAGTATCAAGATGAATCCATCACATTTGCATAATCGGCTATGAGGCATTTTATTATTATCAATATATCCTTTTCTTGTTACATGATATCTTTTTTCCTGTTTTCTAATTTAAAAGGGAACTGCACTTTTTTGGAATCATTCACAGTCCCTGTGTAAGAGAAGAACACATTTTTCATTTATTTTATGCATTGTAAATCGTAAATAAACGCTAGTGCTCTAAATAACATTATAAAACCTCCATCAACATTTTAAATACGCACTAAGTATATATGTAATGTAATAACAGGCACTTTCATGATAACATAATATTTACGTATTTTGCTCATAAGCATACAGCGGCATATTAATTTCATAGACACATCACAACGTTTGCCTTTTTCTTCAAAATTAACATACTTCTTGAGAGACAACAAACATAAAAAAATCACTGAATTTACAATGTCTGCTCTCACTGGGATGCCGACTGTTGGGATGTTCATATCTTCTCTTTAAAAGATGAAGAATTAATCCTCGCAAAGGTTAAAAAAAAGGATGCAAAATAGCGTAATTTCGTGTCTTTCTCGCCATCTCCAGGTCTAAGTTGGATGTCAAAGTTGACCAACTTCTCGGTTTATGTCCACAACCTTCTACTACATAAGTGAGAGACATGATTTATAATCTAGAATTAGCTTTCACCATTTTAGAGACGAGAAAGCAGCTCAGTATGTAAATATAGCAGCATAAGCTAGTTACTTCTGTGATCAATGTGCTGCTAAAAGGATGTCCTTAACGTTAGCACTTATAATAACAATATCGCTAATACTTGGTTAATATTGATACGTCCAATTGACTCCATTGTTAACTGATTTTTGGTCACGTTTATTTATTAGTTAGAATGCATAAAAACTAAAACATATGTGTTCTCGTATTACATAAAGATTGTGAATGACAGGCAACATTAAAAAAGAGTGCTGTTTCCTTTTAATTGGTCAGATAAGTAAACAGTCCATCAAATTAAAGATGAAAAAACAATTGAGGTTGTTTATTGATATTATCCACAATGAAGTTACAGTAATACTAATAAGCACACAAGGGAAAGTACATTAATATACACATGAAGTACACATATGTGTAAGAATCATGTTAACCACCAAAATATCGTCTTGTTCTCCTAAAGCCAGTATCGTGTATCCTTTGGTGAGCTGACCGTATCGTCACACCCCTAGTTAAAAGCACACCAATCATGACATGACACTTCCACGTGATGTAGAACAGTACTACAACATTTTCAACATACACACACATCTCAAAAGAAGAATATAAAAAATAAATATATCTGGTGGGCCAAACGAAATGACTCGGTAAACCAATTTTTAGGATGGGTGATATGACTCTAAAATCTATATCCTAGCTTAACAATATATATCACAATATATCATTTGGTATATGAATGAAAATAGAATAATTTCAAAACGGGTTACAAAGGCTCCTAATTTGGCTGCTGACATATGCAGTAACATATTGTGTCATTTCTAATTGTATTATTTTGTCGAAACCATTATTATTAATGTCCATCCATCCATTTTCTACCGCTTATTCCCTTCGGGGTAGCGGGGGGAGCTGGAGCCTATCTCAGCTACAATTGGGCGGAAGGCGGTGTACACCCTGGACAAGTCGCCACCTCATCACAGGGCCAACACAGATAGACAGACAACATTCACACTCACATTCACACACTATGGCCAATTTAGTGTTGCCAATCAACCTATCCCCAGGTGCATGTCTTTGGAGGTGGGAGTAAGCCGGAGTACCCGGAGGGAACCCACGCAGTCACGGGAAGGACATGCAAACTCCACACAGAAAGATCCCGAGCCCGGGATTGAACTCACGACTACTCAGGACCTTCGTATTGTGAGGCAGACGCACTAACCCCTCTGCCACCGTGCTGCCCTATTATTAATGTAATTGTTTATTTACTGTTAATATCTGGTTACTTTCTTTGAAAAAACAATACTGGAAATGATGTAACATTTTACTGCATATGTTTTTCCTAAGTACATGTAAACGTACTGAATGCATTATGTGACTGAGCAGAGCTGGATGTTTCTAAAACGTGTGTTTGTCTTGTTGTCTTGCAGACGTCTGTGAAGAACATCTTCTCCCTGAGCAACAGGAGTGGAGCTTCAGGATGGTGACGGAGGAGCCACAGCCCTCCCACATTAAGAAGGAAGAGGAGTACCCACTGACCCCCAATTTTAAAGAGGACAAGGAGGACCCACGGACCCCTTACATCAAAGAGGAGGAGGAGGACCCACGGACCCCTTACATCGAAGAGGAGGACGCACTGACACCCCATTTTAAAGAGGAAGAGGAGGACCCACTGACCCCTCACATTAAAGAGGAAGAGGAGGAACACAGCATCGGTCAGGAAAGAGAGCATCTTGAAGGACTGGGGGAGGTTAATGTCACCAAGATGCCAGTGACTGGTGTGATTGTGAAGAGTGAAGATGATGAAGTCAAAGGTGAAAGTGAGGAGAAGAGAGAGGCGGAGCCTCCAAGCAGCAGCTCAACTCAACACATGACAACAGAAGCTGATGGAGACCACTGTGGAGGATCACAAGCAGACAAGATCTTAGCTCCAATATCAGATAGTGACGACACAACGTCTCACTCTCCTGACACTGATGATGAAGACTCTGAAGATGATAAGACATGTCACACTGACAACACACACTTTACATGTTCTCACTGTGACAAAACTTTTAAACGCTCTAGTTGTCTTAAAATACACGTGAGAACACACACCGGAGAAAAACCTTTTTCCTGCTCAGTCTGCGGTAAAGGTTTTACTCAAAAGCATCATTTGAAAAGACACATGGGAATATACACTGTAGAAAAACATGTTTCCTGCTCTGAGTGTGGTAAAGGTTTTACACACAGTAATGGTTTGAAAGAGCACATGACAATACACACTGGAGAAAAACCGTTTTCCTGCTCTGAATGTGGTAGAGATTTTAGACAAAAACAAGTCCTGAAAGTTCACATGAGAATACACACTAGATAAAACCCCTTTATCTGTCCAGTCTGTTGTAAAGGTTTTGGATGAAGTCTTTTTGAAAAGACACCTGAGGAAACAGGAGCGAGTGTTTAGTTGCAGTGTGTGAACTGTCAAAACTTGAATATTGACTTTCTAACAACTTAAGCACATATAACATGTGTGACATCATTGTTGTGTGTGTAAAACAATCTTGTTCATATGATTCTACCATTTATAAATGACATATTTTAGATTAGTGTTTTTTTGGTCTAGTACAAGCATTATGTAATATTGTATGCTTTTATTTGCTAAATAGAACAATTTGACTGAAAACTTAAGAGTAAACAGTACAAAACATATCTTACATACAATAGTTTGTTTATATCGAAATTCCTAATTTTAAACTTTGGTTTTATACAGGTCTTTGAAATAATAGTGTTACATAGTTTTAATTTCTAATTGTAAATGATTCCATAGGAAATAATTTAAATGGTATACATATTAGTTTTACATGTGTTCATACTTTAGCTTTTGAGTACACATAAATCCCTCTTAGTTCATATTTACTGGTTCACATCTGAAACATCTTCTGGACAACTTCTGGAAGCATATTATTATTTACTTTATACATCATTTGAGCAGTTGTGTTTTATACAAGATCATTTACTTTTGAAATGTGTGACTTTATGAATCATTTGTTGGGTCTTGATAATCCATTCTATTATTTATCTTTATTAATCGCTTTTGTAATATGAATATTGTTTTGTGATTGTTTTATATGTATGTCCCCAGACCTTTATGCAATAAACAATGTATGCTTCAACAAAAGCTGGGAACAATAAATGTTAATATTTGTGAGTATGTATTTTATTCTATTTATATATACAAAACCAGTGAAGTTGTGCAGTTCGTAAATAAAAACAGAATACAATGGTTTGCAAATCCTTTTCAACTTATATTCAATTGAATAGACTGCAAAGACCATCCATCCATCTTTTTCCGCTTATCCGAGGTCGGGTCGCGGGGGCAGCAGCCTAAGCAGGGAAGCCCAGACTTTCCTCTCCCCAGCCACTTTGTCTAGCTCTTCCCGGGGGATCCCGAGGCGTTCCCAGGCCAGCCGGGAGACGTAGTCTTCCCAACGTGTCCTGGGTCTTCCCCGTGGCCTCCTACCGGTTGGACGTGCCCTAAACACCTCCCTAGGGAGGCGTTAGGGTGGCATCCTGAGCAGATGCCCGAACCACCTCATCTGGCTCCTCTCGATGTGGAGGAGCAGCGGCTTTACTTTGAGCTCCCCCCGGATGGCAGAGCTTCTCACCCTATCTCTAAGGGAGAGCCCCGCCACCCGGCGGAGGAAACTCATTTCGGCCGCTTGTACCCGTGATCTTGTCCTTTCGGTCATAACCCAAAGCTCATGACCATAGGTGAGGATGGGAACGTAGATCCACCGGTAAATTGAGAGCTTTGCCTTCCGGCTCAGCTCCTTCTTCACCACAAATGATCGATACAGCGTCCGCATTACTGAAGACGCCGCACCGATCCGCCTGTCGATCTCACGATCCACTCTTCCCCTCACTCGTGAACAAGACTCCCAGGTACTTGAACTCCTCCACTTGGGGCAGGGTCTCCTCCCCAACCCGGAGATGGCATTGCACCCTTCTCCGGGCGAGAACCATGGACTCGGACTTGGAGGTGCTGATTCTCATCCCAGTCGCTTCACACTCGGCTGTGAACCAATCCAGTGAGAGCTGGAGATCCTGGCCAGATGAAGCCATCAGGACCACATAATCTGCAAAAAGCAGAGACCTAATCCTGCAGCCACCAAACCGGATCCCCTCAACGCTTTGACTGCGCCTAGAAATTCTGTCCATAAAAGTTATGAACAGAATCGGTGATAAAGGGCAGCCTTGGCGGAGTCCAACCCTCACTGGAAATGTGTCCGAATTACTGCCGGCAATGCGAACCAAGCTCTGACACTGATCGTACAGGGAGTGGACCGCCACAATCAGACAGTCCGATACCCCATACTCTCTGAGCACTCCCCACAGGACTTCCAGAGGGACACGGTCGAATGCTTTCTCCAAGTCCACAAAGCACATGTAGACTGGTTGGGCAAACTCCCATGCACCCTCAAGGACCCTGCCGAGAGTATAGAGCTGGTCCAGAGTTCCACGACCAGGACGAAAACCACACTATTCCTCCTGAATCCGAGGTTCAACTATCAGGCATACATATTTGCCAACCCTCCCGTTTTTAGCGGGAGAATCCCGATATTCAGTGCCTCTCCCGACAACCTCCCGACAGAGATTTTCTCCCGACAAACTCCCGGTATTCAGCCGGAGCTGGTGGCCACGCCCCCCCCCCCCAAAAAAGTCTGCCGCAGCTGCGATTGGACCTGACCAGCCTCCGGGTACAAGTACTGGAGTACCAATTGCTTGCCAGGGAAGATCTTCCCCAGGAAGCAAGGATTGACCGGTTTTGGGCCAAGCTAGGGAGAGATGGAAGATTCCACACTCTCGTGCATTTGATGAAAGCACTTTTGTGCGTGCCACACAGCAATGCATCATCAGAGAGGGTGTTCAGCATGGTTAGAAAAATAGTGACAGAGAATAGAAAGAGGATGGACAATTCAACCCTTAACAAAGCATTGTACTTTCAAGTACAACAATGAGTAGATGAGTGTTGTGTGTGTGTGTGTATATGTGTAAATAAATGAACACTAAAATTGAAGTATTTCTTTTATTTATATACATAATAAAATAAATAAATATATATATATATATATATATATATATATATATATATATATATATATATATATATATATAGCTAGAATTCACTGAAAGTCAAGTATATATATATATATATATATATATATATATATATATATATATATATATATATATATATATATATATATATATATATATATATATATATATATATATGAAATACTTGAGTTGGTGAATTCTAGCTGTAAATATACTCTCCTCTTAACCCCAACCACGCCCCCCCCGCTTCGACAATAGAGGTGCGGAACATGGTCCACTCGGACTCAATGTCCAGCACCTCCCTCGTGACATGTTCAAAGTTCTTCCGGAGGTGGGAGTTGAAATTCTCTCTGACAGGAGACTCTGCCAGACGTTCCCAGCAGACCCTAGGAATGCGTTTGGGCCTGCCAGGTCTGTCCGGCATCCTCCCCCAGAATCGCAGCCAACTCACCACCAGGTGGTGATCGGTAGAAAGCTCCGCCCCTCTCTTCACCCGAGTGTCCAAAACATGAGGCCGCAAATCCGATGACAAACTGCAAAGACAACATATTTAAAGTTCGAACTGAGAAATGTAACATTTTTTTGAAAATATTTATTAACTTAGAATTTAATGGCAACAATACATTTTTACCACTGTGTTACATGGCCTTTCCTTTTAACAACACTCAGTAAACGTTTGGGAACTGAGGAGACCAATTTTTGAAGCTTTTCAGGTGGAATTATTTCCCATTCTTGCTTGATGTACAGTTTAAGTTGTTCAACAGTCCGGGGGTCTCCGTTGTGGTATTTTACACTTCATAATGCGCCACACATTTTCAACGGGAGACAGGTCTGGGGCCGTACTTATCAAGCTTCTTAGAGTGCCATTTTACACTTAAGTCCTGAAAATTTGCGAAATTTAGTCCTACTCTCAAACTTAAGAATAAAAGCTTTTTATCAACGTTCTTAAGTCTAAGAATCACTCCTACTCTCCACGATATTTAAGAGACCTTCAGAGGTGTCTTAAGTGGTTAGGAGTTGCCAGCAGGGGATGGTACTGAGGCGAGAGACGTGCGCGAACGTTCATCTTTGTTTGATGACGAGCAGCTGATAAAACGGTATCGTTTAGACAGAGCAGGTATTATTTTTGTCACAGATTTAATAATTTTCGATTCCTTGTTGATTTCTGCATGTGGCTGCAGTGGACTAGTATATATAGAGCCACCCACACCAGTTTCAAATTAGTTGCCTAATTAATGAATTGGAAAGAAAATGTTATGAGAGTAACGTATGTGTGTGGCACACACATACGCTAGGTTACAGCATGTGAGGTGAGTGACGTCAGTGAGTGTGTGGGCGAGAGAAGAGAGGGAGCGGTATTGTGAGTGCGAGCGGGGACTAGTTTGTTTTGTGTTGGATTGGCTGTTTGCAAGCAATCAATAAAGCAAGATTTTCAACTCATCGCCGGACTCATCATTCACTCTAAAGTTGTCCGCTGTGGAGACCCACTGCCGGGTAAAGTGAAGGGTGTTGCCCCGAGCATACATCCTGGAGAAGTGTCTCCCCTGCCTCTTTGTTACGGTCTGGGAGCAGGAAGCAAGGAAAGGTGCAACAATAAAAGGAAACATTTATTTTTGATTCATTGCCAATATTGTTTGTTTGTTTTGTATTATTTTGTAGTTTATTGTGAAAATATACACTCCCATTGTCCACTTAAATATTTCTAAGATATTTCTTTATTCTTAGACAAGGGATTCCCTTCCGTGATTGGTCATTTCTATGGACACAGAAATAACGTCACCTAAAATTCCGTTTACGGCACATAGTAATGTCGTAATTCAGCTCTGAGTGTGACACTTAAGATTCAGTCCTACACTTCGCTGAAAGTGTGAGTAAGACGCTTGATAACTAACTTTTAAGTGCAGCTTTCAGCGAAGAATTTATTTACTCTTAAGTCAACTCTTAGCAGACTTCTTAGGAGTAATTCTAAGAAGCTTGATAAATACGGCCCCTGGACTACAGGCAGGCCAGTCGAGTACCCGCACTCTTTTACTATGAAGCCATGCTGTTGGAACACGTGGCTTGGCATTGTCTTACTGAAATAAGCAGGGGCGTTCATGATAACGTTGCTTGGATGGCAACATATGTTGCTCCAAAACCTGTATGTACCTTTCAGCATTAATGGCGCCTTCACAGACAATGCCGAGCACCCACGTGAGATTGATTGCAAATTCTTTCTCACCACCAAGCAAAAACCGCACATGCAAGGTTATCCAGGGTAAATCCCACCTAACCTTATCCTTGTCCACACACATACAATGGTCGTTTAAGACCCCCTGCCACCCTCTGGTGCAACGCGACCTAATACGCATGCGCGGAAAATGCGCACGTCATAGTCACCTCCAGTGTTGCTTTGTGTGCAAGTTCTTAAATTTAACTTATCTGAACACTATCCAGTGTTGTGGTATTTCAATTAACTGAAATCCAGTGTGCTGTGGGGCCCTATTGTAGTGAATCACACCTAAGCAATCATAAATTAATCAAATCTTTATTGGACACGTAAAAGTACACAATGTGACAAAGAACATTTTACAACAATCAATCTCGGGATCTAGATATCTGGTCAGGACACTCCTCACTCTTTTGCCTTCACCTTTATTGTCCATTCGTTTTTGGTGACTTTATATACTCTGGACCTAGACGTTGAGTCCGCGACATACACGGCGGACAATAATTGATACAGCCTGCTTTGCCAGGCCAAAATAATTCACCGTTTTCCTTAGTATTCCCTCGACGGCCAGGTAATACAAAGCACACGCTACCTTTTTTTATCGCATCCATGGGAACCCGCATTCTCGTTGACTCTCCTTCGACAAATGGACAAAGTTTTTCGGTAGGTAGAATCACAGCTGACCTCGACATTCGAAAGTTCTCTTGCCGTCTGAGAAGTGTTGTATCCGCAATAGCTGCAATCGCTTTCTCTTAAGGTATTCATGTGTGATTTCCACAAGCGTCTGTACAGACGGAAGGAGAAACACGAGTATGTCTGGGTGACTCGCCTCCATATTTCCAGTGTTTACCTCCAACTTACAAAACCGCTTTATTATGAAGCTGACTGTGGCGCGTTCTTTGTGACATCACTTCCTGTGTGGGGCGCGGTCTTACTGGCGTCACTTCCTCTCCGAACTTAGTTTGTAAATGATCAATGAGTCCATACAAAGCTAAGAGCCGGAGATTCAAGAATTACACGGCGCACTTACCCGTGTAAAAAAATTGTCAGAGGAGGGGGACCTTAAACGGTAGTTTAGTGTGGCTGAAACGGGGCTTAGGCTAAATAATTATTTGTTTAAGGGGTAATCCGGCTTAGTGTAGACATAGCCTCAGAAAAGTAGCGTCAGATTTACCGCCCGTCCGAGCACCCACTGACAGAAATGTAGATTGGCCCTAGAACAATCCGGATGGTTCTTTTCATTTTTGGTCCGGAGGACACGACGTCCATAGTTTCCAAAAACAATTCAAAATGTGGACTCATCAGACCACAGAACTAGGGCTGGGCGATATATCGAATATACTCGATATATCGCGGGTTTGTCTCTGTGCGATATAGAAAATGACTATATCGTGATATTTGAGTACACGTTGCTTTTAGCTGCAGAAATTACACTACAGGGGTTTCTCACTCTTTCTTGCCATTCCTTCTCACAAAGAGATAAAACAAGCGCACCTTCTTACATACGTCACATACTGTCGCACGGTGCAACAGAGAGGTAGCAGCATGGTAATGTTAGCTGTGGTGCTAGCGGTGCGGTGCGAGTGGTAATACGAGAGAGACAAAGTTGCGAATCTGGTAACAAATGAAGGAAGAATAATTAATTCCCAAGAAAAACAGCACGGGGTCCATCGTCTGCCGGTGGTTTGGCTTCAAGCGGGAAGATGTTAAACAGACAGCCGTAACATGTCAAGTATGTGGCAAAAGTGTTGCTCCAAAAAGTAGCATTACTGCTAATTTGTAGCATCATTTGAAAAGTCACCCGCTAGAGAATGAGGAGTGCTTGAAACTCTGCATGTCAACATCTCAGGCCGGTGCCACACCCACAAAATGCCCAAGCAACAATTTCTACATCATCACCAGATGAAAAAAATAGTCAACAACAGAAGGAGATAACGTCCGCAGGAACCTACCACATAGCGAAGGACATACACTATTTGATTTCCTATTATGCAGCTAATTTTTTATTTGACAGTTATTGAAATATCTTGTGTGACATCATGCACAAAAGTGCTATTTATTTGTTTTAAACTATTGTAGTGGCGTTTTGTACAAAAAGTGCACTTTAATTTAGTGTTGTTTTGATATGTCATCTTAGTGACATCATGCTCAAAAGTGCACTAATAGCTTGTTTTAAAATGTCTCTGACAATCTTGCACTTTCTGTTTTGGAAATTACATGAATGTTTGTGCCACTGCTTAACAACCTTTTAATAAATACAGTTTTGGTAAATTGACTTAGTTGTGATTTCCCTCTCTGCATGAAAGTTTAAAATGAGCATATATTAATGCAGTATGAACAAGAATGTTTTAATGTAGACACATAGAATCATCATACTGCTGTGATTATATGCATCAAGTGTTAATTCAAGGCTAAGGCAAAATATCGAAATACTGTATATATCGTGTATCGTGACATGGCCTAAAAATATCGAGATTGTGACGACCGGGTGCGGGTGTTCGTTCTCCCAGGGATGCAGATCGGGCTTCGGACACAGCTTGCAGGTAAGCAATGATTTATTAAAGCATAAATCAGACAGTAACAAATAAACACGTGCTCATAGCACTAAAAGTACAAAACTAAAAGAGCTAGCGTGGGAGCTAGAGTAAAACACTAAACAGAGCCTTTAGCGTGGAAGCTAGCAGGTTACCAGAGCCTTTAGCGTGGAAGCTACAAGGTTACAGAACAGGAACAGAAGTCGTCAACTGTCGTGTGAACACAAACTACGATGCAACCCAGACTGAATGAAAAGGCAGGCTTATATAATGAAGAGTGGGTTATTAGTCTGCGATATTACCGACCACCTGCCGGTATTTACGGTAATTGATTATGTTTATAAGAATAGGACAGGTAAACAAAAAATATTTAGGCGAATAAAGACAGACAAATCAATTAATATGTTAATACAGGATCTAGTATCACTGAACTGGGATATGATTTATAATGAAAAAGATGTGGACAGTGCTCATAATATATTTTTGGAAATATTTAAGTCAAAGTATGATAAACATTGTCCAATCAAAGAATACAACAAAACAAGAGCATATGATAACTGTCCATGGTTAACGAAAGGTTTGGAAAATGCTTGTAAAAAGAAAAATGCATTATACAGGAATTTTATTAGACAGAGAACCAAAGAAGCTGAGGATAAATATAAAAAATCTAAAAATAAGTTTATCAGTATTATAAGGATAAGTAAGAAGGAATACTACAAGAATAAACTAGAGCGTAATAAAGATAATATAAAAGGGATATGGAACATATTAAACAGTATAATAAGAGATAGTGTCAAACAAAACAGCTTACCTAAATATTTCAAAGAAGATGATATTGAAAATTACAATATGGAGGAGGTGGCAGATCGCTTCAATCACTTTTTTGTTAAAGTAGGCCCTGATCTAGAGAGTAAAATTATGGATCGAGGGGTGGAAGGAGAGCATACGGGGGATCTGGTGAAGAGAAATCCATGCTCAATGTTCCTTGAGAGAGTCGAAGAGAAGGAAATATTAGACATAGTAAAAAAACTGTAAAAACAAACAATCAACAGATTTCAAACCAGTTTCAAACCAGTTCATTTCCAAATCAAATGAAAATAGCAAAGGTCATTCCACTGTATAAAAATGGGAGCAAACACCTCTTCACAAACTACAGACCTGTCTCACTACTGCCTCAATTTTCAAAAATATTGGAGAAACTATTTAATAGCAGATTAGATTAATTCCTGGAAAAATATAATGTACTCTCAGAGAGTCAATATGGTTTTAGAACTAAAAGATCTACTTCTCAGGCATTGATGGAATCCATTGAAAGAATCACAGACGCAATTGATAATCATCAATATGCAATTAGCATCTTCATTGACCTCAGAAAAGCTTTTGACATTATCAATCACAATATATTAATTAATAAACTGGAGAAAATTGGTATAAGAGGTATGGCAATAGACTGGATAAAAAGCTATTTGGACAGACGGAAACAGTTTGTGAAGCTGGGAAACCATAGCTCAAATTGCTTGGACATTGCTTGTGGAGTCCCCCAGGGGTCAGTATTGGGACCAAAACTTTTTATACTGTACATAAATGATATTTGCCAAGCATCCAAGTTGCTGTCTATGGTACTTTTCGCAGATGACACTAATGTATTTTGCTCTGGTGATGATCTAGATACATTACAAAAGAACATAAATGAAGAGTTGTATAAACTGAAATTATGGTTTGACTGGAACAAATTATCTTTGAATGTGAGCAAGACCAAGTTTATGTTCTTTGGCAGGTTCAGGTTAAACACACAGTTGAAGATAGAAATTGATGGGGTGGCTATTGAGCAAGTGCACAAAATCAAATTCCTTGGTGTAACAATTGACGACAAGCTCAGCTGGAAAGCACATATTACACATGTTAAATACAAAGTAGCAAGAAGTATAGCAGTCATAAACAAAGCAAAGCAGGTTACTCCACACTCTCTACTGTTCTTTAGTTTTGCCATACTTTAACTACTGTACTGAAGTCTGGGGTAACAATTACAAAAGTTCGTTACAGTCACTAATCATTTTACAAAAAACAGCAGTAAGGACCATTCACAAGGTCGGCTATCTGGAACACACCAATGCATTATTTCTACAGTCTAAATTATTAAAATTCACCGACATTGTCTCATATCAAACAGCAATAACTATGTACAGGGCTAGGAACCACTTGTTACCACTGAACATTCAAAACATGTTTAGGGAACGTGAGGGGGGGCATAGTTTGAGGAGAGAACTCCATTTTAAAATTCAGATGAGAAATTCCACCATGAAAAGTTTTCGCATTTCCATCACAGGTGTCAAGTTGTGGAACAATCTGAGCGAAGTACATAAGCAAAGTCCAAGCATCAATGTTTTTAAAAGAATGTACAAAAATATATTGTTCACAGGATATAGTGAACTGCACTAAGAGTCAGTAGGTTTGTATGTGTATGTATATGTATACTATGTATACACGCTGTTGTGTCACATTCATAGTTACTTGTTAAATGTGTGTTGTAGGTATGTGTATATATATATATACATATATATATATATATATATATATATATATATATATATATATATATATATATATATATATATATATATATATATATATATATATATATATATATATATATATATATGTATGTGTATATGTATATATATTATTTAGGTCCGAGGTAAGGCTAAAGTTTTTGTTGTATATTAGTGCAACACCCCCACCCCTTTTAATGGGACGGGCAATATGCGTTCCCGTATAGCCAGGAGGAGACGCCTCACCCAGCGCAAAAAATTAGTCTGGTTTGAGCCAGGTCTCGGCTAGACTAACGACATCAAGATTGTTGTCTCTAATGACTTCATTAACTAATAACGTTTTGGAAGACAATGACCTTATGTTTAAAAAGCCCATATTATAGGTGGTGGGCTGTTTTGAGGAGTTTTTGTTGAAAGTATCCGTAGTAGCAATATTAATAATGTTACGTTTATTATGCGTAGTGCACTTTAAATAATTTCGACCATATCTAGAAATTGATATGACAGGAATTTTTAGATTGTTTGCCACCTCAGTAAAATGCATGTCCACCTCTGATGCAGAAAAAACATTATGTGAGTTGTATATTATTCTAAGAGAATTGCTATGTGTGCAGGGATTATCCAGCCTGGCGCTGGCTAGTTCTAGCTTAACAGACTCCTTATTAGCGCTTCTTTGTGGATTAGCATTTAGCTTTTTCGTTAGCCCCGCTAACAACAACGCCTTTAGCTTTGTTGTTAGCCCCGCCCGACACCCCCGCTTCTGCTTCCGAACGCACCTCTTACGTCTCTTTCGTTGACGGTCACCGCTGGTAGTGGACGCCGCTGCTTCAAAGGCCACTGCTGGATGTAGCTCGCAAAGAATTCCCAAGCTAGCGAGTAGGTCCACCGTACACGCATCTTTCAGCCCAAAATGGCCCGATCTCTGGTTTTCGGGCGCTTTTGTGTGTTTTCGTTACTTTTCTTTTTCTTTTCGGGCCGTTTTGTGTTTGGCTTTGATCAACGGAGCAGCAGGCCTTTTGTTTACACACGCGAGGAGCTGTTTGCGCTCTCCTTACCAGCGCTATGGGGAACGCGGCCGGACCTTCCCATGGAACTACGGAAAAAGCGCAGGGGACGCCGTGCCAGCATAAAGATGAGGGAGCGGAGAAGGAAATTTAAGCCTGCAATTCCCTCTGTCCTCATGGGGAACGTGCGGTCTTTGGCGAATAAAATGGACGAATTGTACGGGCGCGTCCAAACTCAAAAAGAGTACGCCGTGTGCAGCATCATGTGCTTTACGGACACTTGGCTACACACGGAATTCCCGGACCACAGCGCGTCT
The DNA here is from genome assembly GCF_033978785.1 of Entelurus aequoreus. Taxonomy (NCBI): domain Eukaryota; kingdom Metazoa; phylum Chordata; class Actinopteri; order Syngnathiformes; family Syngnathidae; genus Entelurus; species Entelurus aequoreus. Next base: position 23,769,426 of record NC_084737.1, read on the forward strand.
CTACCCGGCTTCACAACCTCACGGGTGGATAGAAACACACTCCTTAGCGGTAAGAAAAAAGGCGGCGGGATTGCTATCTTGGTGAACGAGAGGTGGTGTAATCCTGGACACATTACTGTTAAGGAGTGTGTTTGTATGCCGGACATTGAACTTCTGGCTGTTGGAATTCGACCATATTATTTGCCAAGGGAGTTTACTTCTGTTATCTTCATCGGAGTGTATGTCCCTCCTTCTGCTGACGAAGCTGTTGCTTGTGACACCATTCATGCCGCTGTTGCTAAGCAACAGACCAAACATCCGGATGCCCTCATTCTCATTTCGGGTGACTTTAATCATGTTTCTTTGGACTCTATTTTACCCACTTTCCATCAATATGTGCACTGTGCAACACGGGAAAATAAAACTCTGGACCTACTGTATGCTAATTCAAAAAAATGCATACAGAGCCACTGCCCTGCCCCCCCTGGGACGGTCCGATCACAATCTGGTGCTTTTAACACCTCAATATGTTCCTGCTATGAGGAGGCAGCCCGTCTCAACAAAATCAGTGCAGAGGAGGAACCAGGAGTTATGCATTGCCTTGCAGGACTGCTTTGAGACTACAAACTGGGAAGTACTCTGTAAGCCTCACGGGACAGATATTGACAGCATCACAGACTGCATCACAGACTACATCAATTCCTGTGAGGACTCCATCATCCCTACAAAAACTGTCCATTGTTACCCAAATAACAAGCCCTGGATCACCAGCCAGCTAAAGGTGCTGCTGAATAAAAATAAGCTAGCCTTCAGATCCGGTGATCGGGACGAGTTGAGGAGGATTCAGTGGCAGTTTAAAGTTCAGCTGCAAGAAGGGAAAGATGCCTACAGGAGGAACCTAGAGGCTAAACTCCAACAGAACAACACTCGTGATGTTTGGAAAGGCATGAAAGCCATCACAGGCTTCAACAACAAAGCCAAACTGCTGGATGGGGGTGTAGATAGAGCCAACGAGCTGAATTTGTTCTTCAATAGATTTAGCAATGCACCCTTTGCTGGCCCTCCCCCCACTACTCCTGTCCTCACACCTCCCCTGAACATCAATACACAAACTCCTTCTCTGTTACCTGCCACCGCTGTTTCTTTTCCCCCCACTGAGAAAGCCAGCCCGGTGTGTCTGACACCTGGACATGTGAGATGACAGCTGGAGAAAGTCAATCCAGCCAAGTCAGCAGGCCCTGACCGAGTTAACCCCTGGGTCCTGAAGACTTGTGCTGCTCAGCTAACAGTGATCCTGCACTTCATCTTCAGCCTGAGTCTGAAGCTAAAACGGATACCAGTGCTATGGAAAACATCCTGCATAGTGCCGGTGCCCAAAAAGCCCATCCCATCAGGCTTGAACGACTTCAGACCTGTTGCCCTGATGTCCCAGGTCATGAAGGTTCCCGAGAGACTTGTGCTGGATCCGCTGAGACCCCTGGTGGCTCCTTCCCTGAATCCTCTACAGTTTGCATATCAGCCCCATGTAGGAGTGGATGATGCTGTTATCTACCTGCTGCATCATGCTCACTCTCACCTGGATGGTGGGAAGGGCACTGTGAGGATCATGTTCTTTGATTTCTCCAGTGCCTTTAATATCATTCAGCCAATTCTGATGAGTGACAGGTTGCTCAGGATGGGTGTCAGTTCATCCATTGTCTCCTGGATCACTGATTACTTGTCTGACAGGCCCCAACTTGTGTGACTGGGGAGCTCCCTGTCGGATACTGTGGTCAGTGGTGTAGGTGCTCCACAGGGGACCGTCCTGTCTCCTTTCCTGTTCACCCTGTACACCTCAGACTTCCAGTACAGTTCCAGGTCCTGCCACCTGCAGAAATACTCTGACGACTTTGCTGTGGTCGGGTGTATCAGAGAGGGACAGGAATTGGAGTACAGGACACTGATCACTGACTTTGTGGAGTGGTCTCAGGTGAACCATCTGGTCCTTAATGTGGACAAGACAAATGAGCTGGTCATCGACTTCAGGAAGAGAATGACCCCGGTGGAGCCCATCAAGATCCAGGGCCGGGAGGTGGCAGTAGTGGTGAGGTATAAGTACTTGGGAGTCCATTTGAACAGCAGACTGGACTGGAAGGACAACTGCAAAGCTGTTTACAAGAAGGGCATGAGCAGACTGTTTTTCCTGAGGAAGCTTAGGTCTTTTAATGTGTGCAGCAAGCTGTTGGAGATATTTTATCAGTCTGTTGTGGCCAGTGCCCTGTACTTTGCAGTGGTTTGTTGGGGAGCAGCACCAGCAAAAGGGACTCAAACCGGATTGATAAACTGATCCGGAAAGCCGGCCAAACTATTGGCACGCAGTTGGAGGTGTTTGTGTCAGTGAGGGACAGGAGGACACTGGACAAACTGCTGGCCATCATGGACAGTCCTGCCCACCCACTCCACCTGAAAATTGAGGGACAGCTGAGTTCATAGTACAACAGGCTCCTTCAGCTTCCTTCCCGCACTGTGCGATTCAAGAACTCCTTCATTCCGCACTCCATCCAGCTGTATAATCACTCGCCATACAGCAATAGATGATATCTGCCTATTACCTGACACCTTCTATGTCAGCTACTTCTCTTTGTTTTTAATGTCTATTTTCTGCTGGATCTACTCTCTATTTTATGCTGCTTCTGTCACATATACTGTAATATTGTACATGGTAATTGCTATATATTGTATATATGTTATAGACATAATATATCTGTATATATAATATACTGTACACATATTATGTATATATTCGTATATATGTTAAATTTTATATCGCTAAACTTAGTCTATTTATACCTGCATTGTCCTTTCCATCCTTACATTTTCCATCATTGTAACTGAGCTACTGTGTTTAACAATTTCCCTTGTGGATCATTAAAGTTTGTCTAAGTCTAAAAGGCCATATCGCCCAGCCCTATCGTGACATGGCCTAAAAATATTGAGATATTAATAAAAGGCCATATCGCCCAGCCCTACACAGAACACTTTTACACTTTGCATCAGTCCATCTTAGATAAGCTCGGGCACAGAATCCGGCAGCGTTTCTGGACGTTGTTGATAAATGGCTTTCGCTTTGCATAGTAGAGTTTTAACTTGCACTTACTGATGTAGCGACAAACTGTAGTTACTGAAAGTGCTTTTCTGAAGTGTTCCTGAACCCATGTGGTGATATCCTTTACACACTGATGTCACTTTTTGATGCAGTACCGCCTGAGGGATCCAAGGTCTGTAAAATCATCGCTTTGATTTCTCCAGATTCCCTGAAACTTTTGATATTACGGACCGTAAATGGTGAAATCCCTAAATTCCTTGCAATAGCTGGTTGAGAAATGTTGTTCTTAAGCTGTTGGACAATTTGCTTGTTGCTTTGTTCACAAAGTGGTGACCCTCGCCCCATCCTTGTTTGTGAATGACTGAGCATTTAATGGAAGCTGCTTTTATACCCAATTATGGCACCCACCTGTTCCCAATTAGCTTGCTAACCTGTGGGATGTTCCAGATAAGTGTTTCATGAGCGTTCCTCAACTTTCTCAGTCTTTTTTGCCACTTGTGCCAACTTTTTTGAAACATGTTGCAGGTATCAAATTCCAAATGAGCTAATATTTGCCAAAAATAACAAAGTTTTCCAGTTCGAATGTTAAGTATCTTGTCTTTGCAGTCTATTCAATTGAATATAGGTTGAAAATGATTTGCAAATCATTGTATTTTGTTTTTATTTACGATTTACACAAAGTGCCAACTTCACTGGTTTTGGGGTTTGTAGTTTCCAGTTTAGTTTTTCATTTATAACTCCTAAAATGTGATTACCTTTAGTCTTTTTATTTCAATATCATCCATCACTATGTGTTTTACATTTTTAGAAAATCCAAAAATGATATATTTAGTTTTATTTAAGCTTATTGACAAATTGTTGATGTGCAGCCATCTTTTAATGGTCAAGTTCTCTCTGGATAAAATAAGATGAGAGCTAAATCAAGCAGTAATGAAGATGAAGTATGGAAAGTTATTATATATATAATTATATATAATTACACTCAGTAGTGACAATCAAAGACACATTCATCCAGTTCATTTCAGCAAAGAAAAGAGTGAAATATGCTAAACAATAGAAACATATGAATACCAGCAGTCAATACTCAAACATTGTGAAGCTGAGCTATCTTGATGGAGGAAAGATGAATGCACATGTACCAGGAGCAGCAGCAGCAGCATTAAGAGGAAACATTTCAAATGTACTTCTAGAAATTTCAATGAAGTGAAAAAAATAGTAAAGGTGTGAAAATAAAAGACTTCAGACTAATAGAGGAGGGAAAAGTGACATTTATTAAATAATTTTATGTGTTTGATGAAACAATGGCTGTTGAGCTGTGAATGTGATGTGTGAATTACAAAGTAAGGGAATATATCCCACAACCACGACGGTGTTTTCTCTCTACTGACTTTCTTGATAAATCTGCAGACTTTTTAACTCCTTTTTACCAAAAGTGACTAGCGACAAACATAGCCACTTTTTGGGGATGTTTTGGAGAAATGAAAAAAGGCACCAGGCTGCAGTTTATGTCATCAACGAGCAGCGGGTGCTGCCATGAGCCCCTTTTTACAGGGGGTCAGGTGGACAGTAGCCTCGCGCAGCAGTCCCAGCTGCAATCAGAGCAGAGAAGAGAGCCTCATTGGTTGAACATGGTTCATGTTAATGAGCCAGTCAATAGATTCTGTTCGCTCGTCAATGTCACAACTTTCCACCAAATGTGAATTTCTAACATTTAACAATGCACAACAAATTGTTTAAATTTAAAGGATAGTTGACAGTTTATTTCAAACCCTGCATCTTCATTTGCTGCTGCTGTTCTCACCAGCACACTTGTGTTTCTTACACTGGTACTTAGAAGAGAATCTTTCACCACACACACTGCAACTCAACACTTTCTCTCTAGTGTGTATTATTGTGTGTGCTTTCAAAGAGTCCCTTTGTGTAAAACCTTTACCACATACTGAACACATAAAAGGTTTTTCTCCAGTGTGTATTCTTGTGTGTCTTATCAAATTTGTCTTCTGGGTGAATCTTTTACTACAATATGAGCACATAAAGGGTTTTTCTCCGGTGTGTGTTCTCACGTGTACTTCCAACTCACGACTTTTTGTAAAACCTTTACCACACTCTGAACATGAAAAAGGTTTTTCTCTCATGTGTATTATCATGTGTGTTTTCAACGTACCACTTTCTATAAAACTTTTACCACATTCTGAACATGAAAAAGGTTTTTCTCCCGTGTGTTTTCTCATGTGTACTATCAAATTACCACTTCGTTGGAAACATGTACTACATTCTGAGCAGGAAAAAGGTTTTTCTCCAGTGTGTATTCTCATGTGCACTTTCAGATCACCTCTTTGTACAAAACCTTTACCACATACTGAACATGAAAAAGGCTTTTCTCCAGTGTGTGTTTTCATGTGTAAATTCAACACATTTTTCCGTCCAAATCTTTTACCGCAGACTAAACAGGAAAAAGGGTTTTCTCCAGTGTGTATTCTCATGTGTACTTTTAGATTACCACGGTAACTAAAAGTTTTGTCACAGTGAGAACATGTCAAGCGTGTGTTGTCAGTGTGACTTGTCTTATCATCTTTAGAGTCTTCATCATCAGTGTCAGGAGAGTGAGACGTTGTGTCATCACTATCTGAGAGTGGAGCTAAGATCTTGTCTGCTTGTGATCCTCCACAGTGGTCTCCATCAGCTTCTGTTGTCATGTGTTGAGTTGAGCTGCTGCTTGGAGGCTCCGCCTCTCTCTTCTCCTCACTTTCACCTTTGACCTCATCATCTTCACTCTTTACAATCACACCAATCACTGGGAACTCCTCGAACCATTCAAGATGCTCTCCCTCCTGACCGATGCTGTGTTCCTCCTCTTCCTCCTTAATGTGGGGGGACTGTGGCTCCTCCTCTTCCTCTTTAAAGTGGGAGGTCAGTGGGTCATTTTCCTTTTTATTGTGCGGGGTCTCTTCTGCCTCCATTTCGTCTTTAAAATACAAGGTCAGTGGGTACTCCTCTTCCTTTTTAATGTAGTGTGTCTGTGGCGCCTCTTCTTCCTCAATGTGGGAGGGCTGTGGCTCCTCCTTATCCATCCTGAAGCGCCACTCCTGTTGCTCAGGGAGAAGATCTATTTCACTGACGTCTGCAGGACACAAGAAGACAAACATGTTTTAGGAACATCCAGCTTTGCTCAGTCACACAATGCATTCAGTACGTTTACATGTACTTTAGAAAAACAAGTTATTGCATGAACTGTCTTGAAATCTCAGTGGCGGACAAACACTACACTATTTAAAACATTATTCACAAGAAAAGAAAAATAATTCCGATTGGAGGATTTTTTTCATTAGGGATGGCGATAAGGCCTAAAGTGTATTTTGAGATATATTATTTCATATAAAATTACTAATAGAACCATTTAAAAACTGGTTACAAACACTCTTAATTTAGTTGCTGACATATGCAGTAACATATTACACAAGTTCCAGTTTCCATACCATCATTTTCTTAAAATTATTATTGATATACTTGCTTATTTACTGTTAATATATCAATCTAACCACTGTAGTATTGGCCATATAGTGATACCATACTTATTGTTATTGTCCATATTTATATTAATTTGCCCACCTTTGTTTACATTGAAGAGCTCTAGCTTCCGGTTAGCATATCCTCCTTGTACAAAACGTAGTTCATTTGTCGCCATGTGCACGTCGCCTACGCACGCTACACAACGCAGAGTATACATACACCAGGCTTAACAGTGTTAGCTTGTATCTTGCTAGCTAGCTAACAAGAGTGAGATGAAATTGTGTGAAAAATAGATTTAACTATCATTTTAGCCAAAGTCATCAAGCTAAACTTTGTCTATATCAATTCAAATAGGTTTTAAAGCAGCATCAATTTGCAATGCCGTAAAAATGGCACATTAACAAGCGCGAGCCGTATACTAGTACTATTATATGTAAACAAACGTTGGCGGATCAATACAAATATTGATAGCAACGATACCAAGTATACAACTCGAATATGGTCAATACAACAGTAATTAGGTTGATATTTGTTATAAGCACAAAATATTTTGTAATATTTGTTATTGTTTACAAACTCAGCAAATAAGTCCCAGGACACAGGAAGACTTTAAGGGCAAAAACACAAATAATTTAAATAAAAGCCAATATTTGAAAATAATTTTAATATTTAATTACCATACCATACCAACTTTATTTATAAAGCCCTATAAAAACAACCACAGTTGAAGAACAAAGGGCTGTACACCACAAAGAAATAGAGGCAAAGGACAGACTAAAAAATAACATTTAAAACAAAAGTTTGTTTATTTTGTTGACCACTGACCGAAAAAATAATAAGTAAAATACACATTGAAAAAACAAATACAAATTACCCTAAGAACAATTTGTTAGATAAAAAGCAGTTAAAAAGTTAAAAACAGTTTAAAAAGTTAAAAGTTAAAAACAGTTTAAAGTCTCATGCTGGGTTAAATAAAAGCCAGTGAATAAAAACAGGTTTTAAGAAGGGTCTTAAAAATAGCCAAAGAAGGGGCCTGTCTCACATGGAGAGGGAGATCGTTCCAGAGTTTGGGACCCACAACAGAGAAGGCTCTGTCCCCTCTGAGCTTGCGCTTTGTTTTGGGTACCTCCAGGATCAGCTGATCAGCTGACCTGAGGGACCGGGTGGGGGCATAGAGGTGGAGCTGCTCAGAGAGGTACGGTGGGGCAAGATCACATACGGATTTAAAAACGAGTAAGATAATTTTAAAATGGACTCTAAAAGAAACAGGCAGCCAGTGGAGGGAGGCTAAAACAGGAGTAATGTGCTCTCTTTTTCTTGTGTTTGTTAAAAGTCGGGCAGCTGCAGACGTGAGAGGGAGGATGGACTAAATCCAAAATACAAAGAGTTACAGTAATCCAGCCGAGATATGATAAAGGCATGGATTACTGTCTCAAACTGTTGCTTAGAAAGAAGGTTTTTAACCTTGGCCCGCTGACGTAAATAAAAAAAAGCTGGCTTTCACCACTGTGCCAATCTGACAGTCCAATTTAAAATCACTGTCAATACGAAAGCCCAGGTTGGTGATCATGGGCTTATTAAAGGCCTACTGAAATGAGATTTTCTTATTTAAACGGGGATAGCAGATCCATTCTATGTGTCATACTTGATCATTTCGCGATATTGCCATATTTTTGCTGAAAGGATTTAGTAGAGAACATCGACGATAAAGTTCGCAACTTTTGGTCGCTGATAAAAAAGCCTTGCCTGTACCGGAAGTAGCGTGACGTCACAGGTTGAAGAGCTCCTCACATCTGCACATTGTTTTCAATCATGGACGCCAGCAGCGTGAGCGATTCGGACCGAGAAAGCGACAATTACCCCATTAATTTGAGCGAGGATGAAAGATTTGTGGATGAGGAAAGTGAAAGTGAAGGATTAGAGGGCAGTGGAAGCGATTCAGATAGGGAATATGCTGTGAGAGGCGGGTGGGACCTGATATTCAACTGGGAATGACTAAAACAGTAAATAAACACAAGACATATATTTACTCTATTAGCCACAACACAACCAGGCTTATATTTATTAATATGCCACAAATTAATCGTGCATGACAAACACTTCCCCCCTCCCGTCCATATAACCCACCAATACAACTCAAACACCCGCACAACACACTCAATCCCACAGCCCAAAGTACCGTTCACTTCCGCAAAGTTCATACAGCACATATATTTCCCCAAAGTTACGTACGTGACATGCACATAGCGGCACGCACGGACGGGCAAGCAATCAAATGTTTGGAAGAAAGCTGTGTACTCACGGTAGCGCATCTGCTATCCAACTCAAAGTCCTCCTGGTTGTGTTGCTGTAGCCAGCCGCTAATACACCGATCCCACCTACAGCTTTCTTCTTTGCTGTCTTCATTGTCCATTAAACAAATTGCAAAAGATTCACCAACACAGATGTCCACAATACTGTGGAATTTTGCGATGAAAACAGAGCTGTTCCGCTCAATCCGTGACGTCACGCGCAAACGTCATCATACCGAGACGTTTTCAGCCGGATATTTCCCGGGAAATTTAAAATTGCACTTTTTCAATATTGGCATATGTTGCAATGGTAAGATTTCATCATTGATATATAATCTATCAGACTGCGTGGTCAGTAGTAGTGGGTTTCAGTAGGCCTTTAACGTGCCAAGCCAAGGGGCCAAAGTCAACAGGGGGGAGCTCAAAGGTACCACTGGGTCCAAACACTATTACTTCTGTCTTCTTTTCTTTGAAATTTAGGGCCATCCAGGCCTTGATATCATCAAGACAAGCAAGTAGTGGCTGCATTGAAGAGGCATGATTTCTCTTTAACGGAAAACAAATGTGTGTGTCATCGGCATACCAATGAAAACAAATATCATGCTTTCTGAGGATTGAGCCCAGGGGAAGTAAATAAATAGAAAAGAGCAGTGGTCCTAAAACTGAGCCCTGTGGGACCCCACATGTCAAGGGAGCAACAGAGGATTCAGAACCAGCAACATTTACAGAGAAGGTCCTGTTAGTCAAATATGACTTCAGCCAACTCAAAGCAGTACCACAAATGGCCACTTGATGCTGTAGGCGGCTTAATAAAATATTATGGTGCACCGTATCAAATGCTGCTGTTAGATCGAGTAAAAGTAAAATCTCATGATCACCTAAATCTGTTGCTCGAATGATGTCATTAAAAACCCTTAATAATGCTGTCTCTGTACTATGGAGGCGTTTAAACCCAGACTGAAAGACTTCTAAAATATCACAGTCCTCTAAAAAAGTGTTTAACTGGGAAAAACAATCTTCTCCAAGATCTTTGAGAGGAAAGGCAGCTTAGAAATGGGTCTAAAATGGGCTAAAACCGAACTGTCCAGACCAGGTTTCTTTAAAGGCGGTTGAACCACGGCGTGTTTAAAACTGGTAGGAACCACACCAGAAAACAGACTGCTATTTAAAATGTTAAGAACAGGCTGCCCTATGCAAAAAACACTTATTTAAAAAATGTAGGAGGGACAGCATCATGGGGGGAACCTGAGGGCTTCATATGATTAGTTAATTCCTGTAGCTGTCACAGAGTCACTTTCTCAAACTGATTAAAAACAGCAGAGAAGTTAAACGGGACAGAAGGGTCAGAGGTCGGAACAGAAATGAGAGCCCTTGTTGTGGCAATCTTATCAATAAAATACTCTAAAAATGCATTGCACAATTCAGATGAGGGTTCCAAACATATAGGCTGAGGGGCATCAAGAACAGTCAATGGTTTTGAATAAAACACGAGGGTGATCCATCCTTTGTCCGATTATAACTGTGATCAAAATTATACTGAAAATTAAAACTAAATGAATACTGCCCCTGTAACTACTTGGTATTGGATCCATACCACAATGTGTAGTATCACTAAAACTAATGTAAAGTATCAAAATACAGAAGAATATGTGATTATTACATTTTAACAGAAGTGTAGATAAAAACATGTTACAACAGAAAGTAACCAAATATTAACAGTAAAATAACAAGTATATTAATAATAATTGTTTTGACAAAATAATACAATTAGATAAGACACAATATGTTACTGCATATGTCAGCAGCCAAATTAGGAGCCTTTTAACTCGTTTTGAAATGACTCTATTATCATTCATATACCAAATGATGAGATATATTGTTATGCTAGGATATAGATTTTAAGGTCATATCACCTGTACGAAAGCCTATTGTGTGCCGTTAACCAGTTTTGTAATGTTCCTGTGCCTTTAAGTTGATAGGTCAATCTGTGACGTCATTTCCCCTTTAAAGCACGTCTTTGTCAGAATAGCCGGTTTCAATCAATGGTGGCAGCCAGCCTTGTGTGCGTTGATGACTAAATGGAAGTTTTGTCACATACTGTTACAGCATTCGAACTGAATGTCCTGCCTTGCTACTTCTGCAAATGTTTTGTGCATCGTATGCTAAGATCAGATGTTTTTGGGTCAATTGAGAGATAATTAGTCTCGTTGACGGCATTTACATTCACATGTAGTTTATTTAACGTCATTACAACTACGATGGCGGAGTTTGGCCTTTACATGGCGACAGAGACCACATAATCGCCACGTATGGTTCTGAAGCTTAGAAACTTGTTGAAGTTCATGCATAGTTAAGTTCAGTATATATGTTGTTATTATGCACACCTTTATATTATATTACATTATGTTATATTATGTATGCATATACATGTATATTACTGCCTATATGATTGGATTGTAATTTTTCCTCTTTTCTCTATTCGTTTAGACCACACACACACACACACACACACACACACACACACACACACACACACACACACACACACACACACACACACACACACACACACACACACACACACACACACACACACACACACACACACACACACACACACACACACACACACACACACACATTCACAACTACCTTTCAGCAATAAAGATGATTAAAGGATTCTCTGGCCGGAATCTGTCCATCGTGTCCCAACTCTAAAAGAACTACTATCCCTTCCTTACATCACCCATCCCAAAAATTGGTTCGCCGAGTCGTTTCGTTTGGCCCACCAAATATATTTATTTGTTATATTTTTCTTTTGACATGTGTGTGTATGTTGAAAATGTTGTACTACTGTTCTACATCACGTGGAAGTGTCATGTCATGAGGTTGGTGTGCTTTTAACTAGGAGTGTGACGATACGGTCAGCTCACCAAAGGATATACGATATTGGCTTAAAGAGAACAAGACAATATTTTGGTAATTAACATAATTCTTACGCCAATGTGTACTTTACATGTATATTAATGTACATTCCCTTGTGTGCTTATTAGTATTACTGTAACTTCATTGTGAATAATATCAATAAACAACCTCAATTGTTTTTCATAATCTCATCACTAGTTTGTTCTAGATTATAAATCATGCCTCACGCTTGTATTGGCGAAGGTCGTGACCATAGACCGAGAAGTTGGTCAAATTAATTTGAAACCCAAAGACATCACTAAGAAGACACGGCAAGATGCTAATTTCTTCCCAGCATTCTTGACCCAAGGAGTGAGGATTATGCTCAATATATCAGCTAAACAGAGAGAACAAGAGAAAAAGATATAAACATCCCATCATTGTGGATAATATCAATAAACAAACTCAATTGTTTTTCATCTTTAACTTGTGTGTTGCCTTACATAAGGATTGTGAATGATTAAAAAAGTGCAGTTCCCCTATAAATTATGAAATAGAACAAAAAGATATCATGTAACAAGAACAGGATATATTGATAATAAATTGAGCGATGAATTCATCTTGATACTGTCCTGCCTCAGTGAATATGTCCAGGCTTTCCCTTTTAAAAGGCAAAGTCCTCCCAGGGTCTTTTGTCCTAATGACTGTCTGGATAAAGTGAAGAGACTATAATTTAAGTAAAACAATTTATTTTACAAATGGACTAGGATAAGTAATGTCCATTTCTCAGATTATATAATTGTTGATGATGAAGTGCTGATATCAACCAAACCTAAACCCCCCCGCCCCAACCCCCTCCACATGCCACCCCGGATTGCAAATAATTCAATGTATATACTCTGATGATTAACTTGTGTGATGACTGTATTATGATGATAGTATATATTTGTACCATGAATTGATTAACGTGGACCCCGACTTAAACAAGTTGAAAAACGTATTCGGGTGTTACCGTTTAGTGGTCAATTGTACGGAATATGTACTGTACTGTCTACTAATACAAGTCTCAATCAATCAAACTCAATCAACTCATGTTTACGGGTAGCTAAATTCGATAGAACGCTGTCAACCACGTGGTTGCAAATAACAGACGTATGTGCATCATCTTCACAAGAACACCCACATTCTTACACACAACATATTTAAGAATGGTGCTAATAAATAAATATAAAGTTAGTACACATGTGAGAGTAAGAAGTAAACAAACCTGTTCTGTTAAACACAACTGTAAGTTTCTTGAAAACAGCGTGATGTTGTCGCTCCTTCTCCTCTTTTGTTGGACAAAGTTCCTCCTCGTACTCTGCTATCGGTTTTATTTCTAACATCACAAATATTAATTCAACGGCAGCAGTTAGTCGCTGATTCACCAACACTCACAGCCGTTGTAATTTAGATATTTTCACTCAATAATAACACTTTACACTTACATTGGATATCTGCTTTGCTGTGTCGATAACTTCCGCGTCTCTTTGTTAGCAGCTAAAAAGCTAAGCTAACCAGCAGGCTAGGCTAGCACGTTAAAGTGCACTCAGACTAATGTATCCGGATACAAACAATTATTAACGATGTTTACTCTATTAAACAACCTACATGTGTACATGTACGGTGTAATTAAGCTCAATAAACTACAATAACCAAAACAACGTCTTCTCCGTCCAACGCCATCTTGTTTGTCTTCCTCCTGTGGCGTCTTGGAGGTGTTCTCAACCGTGGAACAAATGTTCGCCAAACACGTGTTTCACCGGGACAATAGTGAATGGTGCACACTTGCTTCGCCAAGCCACAGAACAAAAATTAAGAGTTGCTGGTGTAACAATTGGAAGAACATATTTGACTCCTCTCTTCTACATGCGGCTAATGAGGTAATATAAATTATATATAGTTTTATATTATTTACCTGATATGTTGTTCGAAACTAACGTGCTAGCGTTAGCCCGCTAACAGGCCTATGTAGCAAATGCAAGCGTTTTTTGAGGAGTGTATTTTATATGTTCTCTGTGAGAATTATATTGACTTATTTAATACTTTAGCTGCTTTTTGCTGTATAGTACAGTCACGCTTAACATCATAAAATAGGTGTTACTGGAAAGGAACGAACGTCTCGTAATTTAAGTCTGGAATAAGTCACACTGTATTACACTTACATTAAAAAGGGACAAGCGGTAGAAAATGGATGGGTGCAGTAGTCTACTTCGTGTTAGTGCTAACTTTATTAGCATTGAATACAAATGATATGTTGTTTGCACACACTTCTATTACCTTGATAACATACCATGGAAATGAAGTCAACTGATGTTTGTTATTACTAATACACTAGTTGCACACTTGTAAGTGATTAATGCTTATTCAGAGTGAAAAAAAGAAATATTTAATTTAATATTTAAGTAAATGTTGAATATGAAAAAGTGCTTTAAAGGCCTACTGAAATGACATTTCTTATTTAAACGGGGATAGCAGATCCATTCTATGTGTCATACTTGATAATTTCGCGATATTGCCATATTTTTGCTGAAAGGATTTAGTAGAGAACATCGACGATAAAGTTCGCAACTTTTGGTCGCTGATAAAAAAGCCTTGCCTGTACCGGAAGTAGCGTGGCGTCACAGGTTGTGGAGCGCCTCACATCTGCACATTGTTTACAATCATGGCCACAAGCAGCGAGAGCGATTCAGACAGAGAAAGCGACGATTACCCCATTAATTTGAGCGAGGATGAAAGATTCGTGGATGAGGAAAGTGAGAGTGAAGGATTAGAGGGCAGTGGAAGCGATTCAGATAGGGAAGATGCTGTGAGAGGCGGGTGGGACCTGATATTCAGCTGGGAATGACTAAAACAGTAAATAAACATAAGACATATATATATACTCTATTAGCCACAACACAACCAGGCTTATATTTAATATGCCACAAATTAATCCGCATAACAAACACCTCCCCCCTCCCGTCCATACAACCCACCAATACAACTCAAACACCCGCACAACACACTCAATCCCACAGCCCAAAGTACCGTTCACCTCCGTTAACTTCATACAGCACATATATTTCCCCAAGGTTACGTACGTGACATGCACATAGCGGCACGCACGTACGGGCAAGCGATCAAATGTTTGGAAGCCAAAGCTGCGTACTCACGGTAGCGCGTCTGCTATCCAACTCAAAGTCCTCCTGGTTGTGTTGCTGCAGCCAGCCGCTAATATACCGATCCCACCTACAGCTTTCTTTGCTGTCTTCATTGTTCATGAAACAAATTGCAAAAGATTCACCAACACAGATGTCCAAAATACTGTGGAATTTTGCGATGAAAACAGACGACTTAATAGCTGGCCACAATGGTGTCCCAATATGTCCGCACAATCCGTGACGTCACGCGCAAACGTCATAATACCGAGACGTTTTCAGCAGAATATTTCACGGGAAATTTAAAATTGCACTTTACTAATCTAACCCGGCCGTATTGGCATGTGTTGCAATGTTAAGATTTCATCATTGATATATAAACTATCAGACTGTGTGGTTAGTAGTAGTGGGTTTCAGTAGGCCTCTAATATAATGTACACAAATTGAACATGCATCAATATTTTTTTTTTGTAATCGAATGATGAGGTACCCAAATATTTTCACGCCAGCACACTTCTTACGGTTTGAGTGAGGTTTAACCAACATACTATCGGACGACCGCACGAGCTGGCACTTGTTACACATGCACACTGCACTTCTCTTTGTTTTCTGTTAAGTTTAAAAATGTTGCTTTCGCAGAAGGAAGAAAGAGGAAAGGATATTGTGTGTAAAAGTAAAGCCAACCAATCACAGCTCTGCAGTCCTTGTGACCATTGACGTGAGGTCAGACTATTTTGGAGGTGCACATCAAGCTTCGCTGGTAGGTTGGTAGTGGGAGGAGCGAGTTGGCGTCACTTGATGCTGCAGCACAATGAAACTGCTGACTGACTTAATGCAGACATGAAGCTGCTTATCTTGTATCAATAATTACTGTAAATATAGAAAACAAGATAAATTACACAATTTATAATAATCAATACATTATGATTATTCCATGTGTAGAAGAACATCACGGCAACTTCTGTGAGTCCACTTGGAAAATATTATATTTGATAGACTAAAAAATATTTGACACATCTGAGCTGAAGTTTGTTTGTGTTGTCTTGCAGACGTCCAACAGATGAACGGTCGTCAAGAAGAACGTCCCCTTCAGCAGCAGGGGGCAGGGAGGGCTCCTCTTTGAGGCAGGAGGATCCACAGCCCCCCCACATCAAAGAGGAAGAAGAGTATCTCTGGGTTACTCATGAGGGAGAGTGTCTTCCAGGGCAGGAGGAGGCTGATCTCACCAAGTTTCCAAAGACTGTTGTCTCTCTGAAGACTGAAGACCATGAATACAAACCACCTGATTCCTCACACCTTCATCACAGTCCAAGTAAGCACAACATCCAGATGTCATCCAATACAATGTTCGTAAAATCAGATTTTCATCCAGGGTCCTACATTCTCTCTCAGGATAGAGATATACTTGCTTTTTACACGACCATTCTCTTTTCTGTGCATGCTTAATAGTAAAAAACTGCTAGTACAAGGCGGCTAACATTACAGGTAATGGGAGTCCTCTATTGTGCCCATAACGCAACAAAACATCCGGAAATCACCAACAATACTCCATTTACTTGTGTGTTAACCAAGTAATATATTGTAATTGTTAAGTTAAAGTTAAAGTTAAAGTACCAATGATTGTCACACACACACTAGGTGTGGTGAAATTTGTCCTCTGCATTTGACCCGTCCCCTTGATCACCCCCTGGGAGGTGAGGGGAGCAGTGGACGGCAGCGTAGCCGCGCCCGGGAATCATTTTTGGTGATTTAACCCCCAATTCCAACCCTTGATGCTGAGTGCCAAGCAGGGAGGCAATGGGTCCCATTTTTATAGTCTTTGGTATGACCCGGCCGGGGTTTGAACTCACAACCTACCGATCTCAGGGCGGACACTCTAACCACTACGAGCTAACATCGAGGAACTACTTTTTGTCAAACGGCTCCTTGCTTGCAGAGAGGTAAACTAGCTACTGAGCTGATGCTGCATCGCCTCTGAGTTGGTAAAAGTTTGTGATAGATTATACACTGAGTTTCCTATACTGCTGTTATTTCTTGTAAGGGAATGATGTATACATGAATGATGAATGCAAACAATCAAGTAAACAACAATTAATGGCCAATGCAGTCACATGTTATTTGAATCAAGTACAACCAGCACTTGAGCTTGAATTAACGAGAGGAAACCTTTTTTCACATTTTAAACATTCAAGAAACTTTAAATAAAAGTAAAGTCCCCAATATTTTAACAGTCGATTGTTTGCTAGTTTTGCTGTTGTTTTTAGAATTAGTATTCATGCCAACACAAGTTGATATCCAAATCTCTTTAGGTTAAATGAGCAGTTGTTTGACCTGCTACTGCTCTCATTTTAATAAACAGACACAGTAGCAGAGATAAGTAGCAACAAATGCAAGCACCACAACACAATAACATAAAGCCATAACACAACAACTATAAGCCAGAAGAGGACAATAAAAGACAGAACGGAAGTGACGGCGGGCAAGTTTTGGCGACTCGCCGACTTCCTGAGACAGAAAGTTGAAAAAGGTAAAGAACAAAGTTGGAAAAGTAAGCGAAGTGTGACCACTTTTTCACTCATAAATAACTTTTCTTACTTTTTCAATAATACTAATATACTATCTTCAGGAATCTAGTCCGTCGCCATAACTTGCTCCGCTGTTAGTTCTGTATTCTCCGTCGCGTCTTTGGTGGCTTAAAGTTGTGTTGTGGCTTTATATTATTGTATTGTGGCGTTTGTACAGTATGTGTTGTGGCTTTTGCGATCGTGCTGTAGCATGAAAGTTGTGTTGTAATTTATGATATTGTCGTGCCGTGTCTGCATTTGTTGTAACCTTTTTCGACCACCGTAGGTATCCGCCATTTTTTGTTTTGCCGACTGATGGCGATGACGTCACAGACGGGCAGACAAATTTGAATAATGTTTAGTCCTGGTCATTAAGTGTTAAAGTTCACATGAAGTCTGCTGTTCCTAAATCCAATGTTTTCCTTTTTCTATTGTCGATAAAATCGATCTATTCCCTTTCAAAACGATGTTGCCGAAAGGCAAACTTGCAGAGCACAGATCGAAGTAGTTGAATCTAAGGAATATAAATCAATACATCGATTAATCGTTAAACCCCTATTGACTGGTAAATTGTCATCGACAACCTTAAAGATTACTAATCAGATTGATTTTAATTTAGCCATTGGATTTTAAATTAATTCATAAATATTTACTTAGACCAGGGGTCCCAGACACGCGGCCCGCGGGCCAATTGCGGCCCGCGAGACGTTATTTTGCGGCCCGCACCTTAATATGAAAATTTAATGTTAGTGCGGCCCGCAAGTTTTATATGAATGGCGCTTGACAGAGTCATACTTGCCAACCCTCCTGATTTTTACGACAGCGTCATACTTGCCAACCTTTCCGATTTTTCCGGGAGACTCCCGAATTTCAGGGCAACCATTCTCCTGAATTTGTCCCGATTTTCACCCGGACAACAATATTAAGGGCGTGCCGTGATAGCACTGCCTTTAACGTCCTCTACAACCTGTCGTCGCGTCCGCTTTTTCACCATACAAACAGCGTGCCCGGCCCAGTCACATGTTGTATGAGGCTTCTGCAGTCACACGTAAGTGACTGCAAGGCATACTTGATCAACAGCCACACAGGTCACACTGAGGGTGGCGGTAAAAACAAGTTTAACACTGTTACAAATATACGCCACACTGTAAACCCACACCAAACAAGAATGACAAACACATTCCAGGAGAACATCCGCACCGTAACACAACAGAACAAATACCCAGAATCCCATGCAGCCCTAACTCTTCCGGGCTACGATAAACACCCCTGCTACCATCAAACCCTGCCCCCCCAACCCTGCCCCCCACACAGGGGGCGTCGGTTGAGGTGGGCGGGGTTGGAAAGGCCGGGTTTGGTGGTAGCGGGGGTGTATATTGTAGCCCGGAAGAGTTTTTAGGGCTGCAAGGTGTTCTGGGTATTTGTTCTGTTGTGTTACGGTGCGGATGTTCTCCCGAAATGTGTTTGTCATTCTTGTTCACAGTGTGGCGCATATTTGTAACAGTGATAAAGTTGTTTATACGGCCACCCTCAGTGTGACCTGTATGGCTGTTGATCGAGTATGTCTTGCAGTCACTTACGTGTGTCTGCAGAAGCCTCATACAACATGTGACTGGGCCGGCATGCTGTTTGTATGGTGAAAAAGCGGACACGACGACAGCTTGTACAGGACGCTAAAGGCAGTGCTACCACGGCACGCCCTTAATATTGTTGTCTGGG
>NC_084737.1:23793656-23878656 GCF_033978785.1 Entelurus aequoreus
ATCAATCAATCAATCAATCAATCAATTCCTTTATTGTCATTGTCATAATAACACTTAAGTCATACATGTCAACGAGATTTTAGAATGTGTTAATAATTTCACACATAAGTCGCTCCTGAGTATAAGTCGCACCCCCGGCCAAACTATGAAAAAAAACTGCGACTTATAGTCTGAAAATACGGTATGTATGTATGTATGTATGTATGTATGTATGTATGTATGTATGTATGTATGTATGTATGTATGTATGTATGTATGTATATGTCCATGTCCTGGGTATGACGTTAAACTACAACCGCAGGCTGTAGAGAGGTAGCACCTTACCTCAGCAAGGGTCCTCTAGCTAAGGAAATATTCCTACTGAAAGTCGTGGTCCTCCTGCATGCCTGTATGGCACTTCACGTGGTGCCTAGCCTAGCCAGCACGCTGGGATAGAAGACTGGTTCTCGGCTGACTGCGCGGAAGAAACCCTTAGAGGTTCAACGGGCTGAATGGCGAAACCAGCAGGCTATTTGGGGCGCTACGGGCTGGATGTGTTATGCTATAATGTGTCCAGGCCATCCACTGCACCTGGATCCATCTCCAGCCGTCTCGACTCTGTCTTGCCACTGGATACAGGTGGACTCGGATGAGAGAGTGAGGTCGGCGCTGCGCAACCCACCCTCACTTAAATCCAATGCACCGCGTAAGTCATGACTTCACACCCCCGCAATCTCCCCCACCCTCACCCAAGTCCTGCGGCTTCGGGCACATGGCCAAGTAGCAGGTGTGGACTTCACTGGAACAAACTCGCACGCAGGCGGCTCGGGCCATAGGGTCGCTGTCCAATGACTGAGGCAGCACTGGACTTCGGCAGCCCCCCGAGCGACTATGCAGCCCTCTTTAGGTATGCACTGCCTACCTCCTGGCATGAGGAACGGGCTAGAAAATGTGCCCCAAAAATTGCCTGCCTCACCTCTTCCTGGCCAGCTAGCCGCAGCTGGCAGGAGTCCCATTACCAGCGGTAAGAAACAAGGAAAAAAGAAAAAGGTGACACCGATCACCCTTGGCGCATGGAATGTGCGCACACTTCTTGATAGGGCTGATGACCTATCAAGACCTGAGAGGAGAACTGCCCTGATCGCCAGAGAGCTGGACCGGTACGGCATTCAGATCACTGCTCTCAGCGAGACACGTCTAGCTGGAGAGGGACAGTTGACAGAGACTGCTGCTGGCTATACATTCTTCTGGATAGGCCGCACTGAAGCAGAGCGGTGTGAGGCAGGAGTTTGCTTTGCCATTAAATCCAACTTGGTCAGTAAGCTGGCTGCACTTCCCAAAGGCGTCAGTGACCGCCTGATGACGCTGCGCCTGCCTCTTCCAGGAAAACACTCTGCCACACTCATCAGTGCCTATGCCCCCACGATGACGAACACAGACGATGTGAAGTAGAGGTTCTATGAAGACCTGAACGCTACCATCGCGGCAGTGCTCAGGGCAGACAAGCTCATCATCCTCGGTGACTTCAATGCCAGGGTCAGCACTGATCACAAGTCATGCGAAGGAGTCCTCGGCAAACATGGCATGGGCAGCTGTAACCGCAATGGCACCCTTCTGCTGGAGACCTGTGCGGCACATGAGCTCTTGATCACCAACTCAGTTTTCAGCCTCCCAAAGCGCAACAGGACCTCATGGATGCATCCCCGCTCAAGACACTGGCACCTACTGGACTATGTCATCGTGAGGCAAAGGGACAGACAGGATGTCAGGGTTACAAAGGCGGTGTGCGGTGCAGAGTGCTGGACTGCTCATTGTGTCTAAGCTGAACATCAAGATCCATCCTCCCATAAGGCCTCAAGGTTCCAAACTTCCGAAGCGCTTGAACGTTTCCAGGCTCACCAATGCCTCTGTCAAGCAATCCCTGACTGAAGAGCTCACCAGCAAACTGCAGGACCTGAAAGCCTCAGGGAACCTCGAGGAGGACTGGGCTGCGTTCAGAGACACCGTCTACACTGCTGCTCTCAATGCATTAGGACCAACAGCCCGCAGGCAACAGGACTGGTTTGATGAGAACGATGATCACATCAGAGATCTTCTCCAGGAGAAACATCGTCTGCACAAAGCCCACCTCAGTGATCCAACATCCTCTCAAAAACAGTCTGCCCTCAAGAACATCAAATCAACCATCCAGCGGGAGCTGCGTTGGATGCAGGACAACTGGCTCTGCCGAAAATCTGACGAGATCCAGTCCTATGCAGACCAGAATGACAACACAAAGTTCTACAGCACCCTCAAGGCCATCTACGGGCCCACAACATCAGGATCTCTTCCTCTCCTCAGTGCTGAAGGCAGCTCACTGGTCACAGACAGAGAGAAGATCCTTGAGCGCTGGGCTGAGCACTTCCACAGTGTTCTCAACCGCCCCTCAGCCATTAATGATGAAGCCCTTGCACGCCTCCCTCAAGTCCCTGTCAACACCTCCCTTGACGAACCACCAACAGAAGCTGAGGTCATCAAAGCCATCAGAGGACTTCCAAATGGCAAAGCACCTGGTGCTGATGCAATTCCAGCAGAAATCTACAGAGCTGGTGGACCACCTCTGACCAAACAACTGGTAGACCTATTCTGCACCATGTGGAACCAAGGGAAGCTGCCACAGGAGTTCAAAGACGCCTCCATCGTCCATCTATACAAATGCAAGGGCAACAGGCAGGACTGCAACAGCATTGCTCTGCTGTCTGTAGCAGGAAAGATCCTGGCCAGAATTCTGCTAAACCGCCTGACGGAACATCTCGAACACGAAGAGCCAATGCGGATTCAGGCAGGGTCGTGGTACAGTGGACATGATCTTCGCCGCTCGCCAACTCCAAGAGAAGTGCAGAGAACAGAACATCACTCTATACTCCACCTTTGTAGAGCTGACGAAGGCCTTCGACACTGTCAGCCGAGAGGGCCTCTAGAAGATCATGGCCAAGTTTGGCTGCTCTAACATCTTCATAAACATGGTCCGTGAATTCCATGATGGAATGCAGGCACAAGTCCAGGACAACGGTGCATCATCTGAGCCTTTCCATGTGGAAAATGGAGTCAAACAAGGCTGTGTTCTGGCACCCACTCTGTTCAGTATGATGTTCTCAGCCGTGCTGACAGATGCTTTCCGGTCTGGGGACATGGGATAGACCTGCGCTACCGCACTGATGGCAAAGCTGTTCAATCTGCGAAGACTCCAAGCAAAGACAAAAGTACAGACCACCAAGGTTCACGACTTCCTCTTTGCGGACGACTGTGCCCTGAATGCTTCCAACGAGCTGAAAATGCAACTGAGCATGAACAACTTTGCCACAGCATGCTAAGACTTTGGACTCACCATCAGTACAAAGAAAACAGAGGTTATGCATCAACCTGCTCCTGGAGACCCGTAAACTGAGCCCCTCGTCAGCGTAAATGGTGAAGACCTCAAAGCTGCTGAAAAGTTTGTCTACCTGGGTAGCACCTTGTCACGCGTGGGCAACATCGACGAGGAGGTCATGCATAGGCATGGCATGGTGTAGCAGACTTCGAGGAAAACGCATCCATGAAGCCGAACAGAAGCGACAGCTCCGCAAGACCAGAGACAGTTCCTCCCTCTCAGCCAGCCACCCCCCAGCCATAACCTGCCCTCACTGCAGCCGGTCATTCCGCGCAAGGATTGGCCTCATCAGCCATCTTCGCACACACAAATCAAAGTGAAGTCACCTGGTCATCTTCGAAAACGAAGGACGAACATGACATATGTATATGTATGTATGTATATATGTATATGTATGTGTATATATATATATATATACTGTATGTGTGTATATATATATATATATATATATATATATATATATATATATATATATATATATATATATATATATATATATATATATATATATATATACATACATGTATGTATGTATGTATGTATGTATGTATGTATATATATATATAATATGTATATATGTGTATATATATATATATATATATGTGTGTGTGTATATATTAGGGATGTCCCGATCCAGGCTTTTGCACTTCCGATCCGATACAGATACTGGCCGAGCATTAAAGTTTAAAGTTATTTAGCCTACTTAGTTGTCAGATTCATGTTGAAAAGAGTTTTAGTACTCTTGATAACAACTAGCCAGCTGAATTAGGTGAGTTTGAATAATACACAATGGAGATGTTGACGTGCGGAGTTTCAAACACTCTTCATTTTCTAGCAGGGGACTTTTCAAATGATGCTACATATTAGCAGTAATGCTACTTTTTATAGCAACGCTTTTGCCCCACACTTTATTCCCACTTGAAGCCAAACCACCGCCAGACGATGGACCCCCTGCTGTTTTTCTTGGGAATTAATTAATTCTTCCTTCATTATTACCGCTCACACGGCTACGCTAGCATCACACCTAATGTTAGCCATGCTGCTACCTCTCTGCTGGGAGAGTGCGTATACGTATGTGACGTATGACGTGACAGTATGTGACGTGTGTAAGAAGGTGTGCTGGCTGTCTGTGAGAAGGAGACACAAGAAGTAGTGGGAAGAGCCTGTCGTGTAATGTCAGCAGCTAAAAGCAACTGCGTGAGAACGTATACTCGAATATCACGATATAGTCATTTTCTATATCGCACAGAGACAGCTGACATTTTTACCGGTAACTTTTAATTCACATGGCCGTCTTAACGGTTAGGACACAGACCTGTGGATGTGTTGAAGGTGTGCTGGAAAATGCGGAACAGAAATTAGGGAGCAGCAGAAAAGTGGAATGTATAATCGGTGCGTTGGAAAACACGGACCGGAATTTTTTTAAAAACTGCATCTGGATCGGCATTTTCCCATGCCTTGCCGATACGCATTTTTTGGCAAATATCGGCGGCCGATCCGATCCAAATATTGGATAGGGACATCCCTAGTATATATATATATATATATATATATATATATATATATATATATATATATATATATATATATATATATATATATATATATATATATATATATATATATATATATATATATATATGTGTGTATGTGTATATATATATGTGTATGTGTATATATATATGTGTATGTGTATATGTGTATATATATATGTGTGTATATATATATGTATGTGTGTATATATATATATAATGTGTATATATATATATATATATATATATGCATATATATATGCATATATATATATATATATATATATATATATGCATATATATATATATATATATATATATATATATATATATATATATATATATATATGCATATCAAGGCCCGAATGCAGCTGGGATAGGCTCCAGCATCCCCCGAGAGAAAATGGATGGATAATTGCCTGCGACAAATGTTATTGTCGACTAATCGTTGCACCCCTAGTTTAGAAAGATGCACACGGGTATTTAGACAAAGTTGGCAGACTTTGGCTAAAATGATAACTAAATCGTTTTTTCACACAACTTTGTTCATCGGTTGTTAGCAAGCCAGCTAAAAAGCTAACTATCTAACTATCGTCCAGATGTCCGACATAACTGCACTCTAAATGCTCCCTCATCACACTCACATGTGTTTAGTTTTTACTCGCTGTGTTTTTCAGCTTCTCGATGCTTGACAGTTTCGTGCATGTTTGCTTTTGTCTGGAAAAACACCAGCGATGACGTCACCGACTGTTATCGACAAATGAATTTGTCTGCGACACGTTTTGTTAATGAATTTTGTTGACAAAGTCAACAGTTGTTTGCGCCTTACTTGTTACGGTCCTTACTTCCTACAGATGTGAATGTGTTAGGGACGCAGGACACGTATCTATCAGCATCTCTGTGATCATCAGAGACATACTAAAATATCATTATTTTGCTGAACTGCTTTGACTATTTACTTTAATACAAACTACGGGGGGAGTGAATTTTAATTTGGGGTTTACATATCAATGACAATTGTCATTGTTGTATATATGATATTTATTTGATCTAACTGTCACATGATTATAATTTTTACTACACATGAAAAACACAGTTTATATGATCTATCACTACTTATATTGTCTACAGACTAACTTGTAATATTTTATTATGTTTTAATTTTCTTGTGTATACAAAAATGTATTAGTGTCCATAGTAGGAAAAACATTTATATATTTAATTGATATCCGCCATCCTGTGTTTTTGTCTGATTATAATTGTGATCAAAATGGAATCATTTAATGATTTTGAAAAGATGAAATATCAGTATCAGCATTAATATGACCGATACTGCCCCTGTAACTACTTGGTGTTACCCACATTTTTAGTATCACCCAAAACTAATGCTAAGTATCAAACAAAAGAACATGTGTTTTGTACATTGTAACGGAAGTGTAGATAGAACCATAAAGTAGCAAGTAGATTAATAATAGTTTTGAGGAAATCATTCTGGAAATTATGAAATATTTTACTGCATATTTCAGCACCTAAATTAGGAGGCTTTGTAGCTTGTTTTCAAATGGTTTTATTAGTAACTCTATATTAAATAATTTCGCAAAATAAATTTTAGGCCATGTGGCCCATCTTTAGTAAAAAGTTCCCCTGCCGTAGCTTGTTTTTATTTTCCTGTGAATAATGTTGTAAAAAGCAGCGTGTTTGTCCGCCACGTAGAGATTTTAAGGCAGTTCATTCAATAACCTGGTTTGCTTAAGTACATGTAAACGTACTGAATGCAATTGTGTGACTGAGCAGAGCTGGATGTTTCTAAAACGTGTTTGTCTTCTCGTGTCCTGCAGACAACTGTGAAGAACATCTTCTCCCTGAGCAACAGGAGTGGAGCTTTAAGATGGGGAAGGAGGAGCCACAGCCCTACCACATTAAAGAAGAAGAGGAGGAACACAGCATCAGTCAGGAGGGAGAGCATCTTGATTGGTTGGAGGAGTTCCCAGTGATTGCTGTGATTGTGAAGAGTGAAGATGATGAGGTCAAAGGTGAAAGTGAGGAGAAGAGAGAGGCGGAGCCTCCAAGCAGCAGCTCAACTCAACACAAGACAACAGAAGCTGATGGAGACCACTGTGGAGGATCACAAGCGGACAAGCTCTTAGCTCCACTATCAGATAGTGACGACACAACGTCTCACTCTCCTGACACTGATGATGAAGACTCTAAAGATGATAAGACATCTCACGCTGACAACACACACTTCACATGTTCTCACTGTGACAAAACGTTTAACTTCCATTGCCGTCTGAAAGCACACATGAAAACACACACTGGAGAAAAACCTTTTTCCTGCTCAGAATGTGGTAAAGATTTTGCGGTAAGGCGATATTTGAAAGTACACATGAAAACACACACCGGAGAAAAACCTTGTGTCTGTTCAATCTGTGGCAAAGGATTTGTACAAAGTACCAATTTGAAACTACACATGAGAACACACACTGGTGAAAAACCTTATATCTGTTCAATCTGTGGCAAAGGATTTGTAAAAAGTCAGCGTTTGAAAGTACACATGAGAAGACACACTGGAGAAAAACCTTTTTCTTGTTCAATCTGTTGTAAAGATTTTGTACGAAGTCAATGTTTGAAAGTACACATGAGAACACACACTGGAGAAAAACCTTATACCTGTTTAATCTGTGACAAAGGATTTGTTCAAAATACCAATTTGAAAGTACACATGAGAACACACACTGGTGAAAAACCATATTTTTGTTCAAGCTGCAACAAAAGCTTTTGTGGACGATCCAACTATGTCAGACACATGAGAAAACACACAGGTGAGAAAGTGTTGAGTTGCAGTGTGTGTGGTGAAAGATTCTCATATAAGTACCAGTGTAAGAAACACAAGTGTGCTGGTGAGAACAACAGCAGCAAATGAAGCTGTAGGATTTGACATTTGAAATAAACATCAGCACATATAACAAGTGTAACATCATTGTTGTGTAACACAATCTTGTTATGATTCTAACATTTATAGATTTAGATATTTTAGATTAGTGCTTTCATTTCAGTCAATACATGCATTATTATACAAGATTGTGTACTTCTAATTTAATAATGAAGAGAACAATTTGACTGAAAAGGTGAGAATAAACTGTACAAAACATATGTTGCATACAATAAACATTTAATGTGTATAAATGTGTTCTTAATTCACTTTTGTACTTATTCATAATAGTGTTTTCATTAAGGTCTTTGAAATAATAGAGTTTTATATTCTTCATTTTTAATTATAAATGATTCCATAGATTTACCTTTGTTTATACTGTTGCTTTTGAGTACACATAAATCCCTCTTAGTTTTATTTACTGGTTCACATCTGAAACATCTTCTGGAAGCATATTATTATTTACTTTATACATCATTTGAGCAATTGTGTTTTATACAAGATCATTTACTTTTACAATGTGTGACTTAATAATTTGTTGGGTCTTGATAAACCATTCTATTAATTAATTACTTTATTGCTATGAATATTGTTTTGTGATTGTTTTATATGTATGTCCCCAGACCTTTATGCAATAAACAATGTAGGCTTTACCTGAAGTTGGGTACAGTAAACATAGTGAATATTTGTGAGTATGTATTTTTCCTATTTTATTATTGCAGTTGTTTTTAACATTTGTTCATTATAGGATTTTTAAAAATTCCAGGTTAGATTATTATCTATAATGTCTCCTAGATAGATAGATTTATAAATATTTACGGAAAGAAAAAAAATGTAAAAAGAAAAAAAGATATAATTAATTGTTATATGTATTCAGTGATTATACTATAAAGTTATTTTCCATTTAACTTCACCAGTTTTAGATTATTTTTTATTCAAAATGGCTGAGTTTTCACATTTGCCATTCAAATACTAAGAAGAGACACTTCACTGACTTGAGCCTCAACATGGATTGCGGACTCGGCTAACTGCTGGCCTGCTGTGCAGTGAGACCGTATTGCTATATGAATTATATTATACATTTCCATAGTTTAGTTAGCTGAGGTATATAATGTACAGTGTATTTTGTCAACAACTGTATGTGTGCAAAGTATTTATTGTGCTGAGCAATCATAAAACTGCTGCGAAGA
The DNA here is from genome assembly GCF_033978785.1 of Entelurus aequoreus. Classification (NCBI taxonomy): domain Eukaryota; kingdom Metazoa; phylum Chordata; class Actinopteri; order Syngnathiformes; family Syngnathidae; genus Entelurus; species Entelurus aequoreus. The sequence goes on from NC_084737.1 coordinate 23,802,699, forward strand.
CACACTGTGGGAGGCTCGCAGTAACCCCGCCTCCTTGTGCTGGCTAAAGCACTCCCGCCGCAGAACCCCCCGACGGGAGCGCCACACCAACCAAAGCCCACACCCAAACCCTCCACATGCAAGACCGAATCCACCCAAAAAAAGTCACTTAACAAGAAGCCAAAAAGTGCAAAAACAACAATGCTCGCGCCGGAGGAGCCGCGAACGACCGCAGGGACACAACATTAGGTACACCTGCAGACTGCAGCACGGATTTCATATTTCATTCATTCACAACTCCTCCAACACGAACACCACTGTTCCCGCTCTTATAAGTAAAGGTAAGACCATACTAACGTTTTTTTTATTAAATGTGCTTTTTTGTGTGGTACAGTTTGTATGTGTAAAGTTAAGTTAAAGTACCAATGATTGTCACACACACACACTAGGTGTGGTGAAATTTGTCCTCTGCATTTGACCCATCCCCTTGATCACCCCCTGGGATGTGAGGGGAGCAGTGGGCAGCAGAGGCGCCGCGCCCGGGAATAATTTTTGCTGATTTAACCCCCAATTCCAACCCTTGATGCTGAGTGCCAAGCAGGAGCTTTTAAACATAACCCGTTAACTGCTGCCAATCAAATGGTGAATAAGATACTCTTTAGGGTTCATATGTTTGTAAATCTGACTGTGATGAAGTTAGTGCCTCACCAGTCATAAACCTCACCGCACGTCACTGGTATATATATATATATATATATATATATATATATATATATATATATATATATACACATATAACAACAGACACCCTACGTCACAGCCCTACGGCAACTCTGGAGGGATAAAACTCCTCCTCCTTATCTAACACTCCGGTAACATCCTGAACAGTTTGTTACATATTATATATATATATATATATATATATATATATATATATATATATATATATATATATATATATATATATATATATATATATATATATATATACATATGTATATATATATATATATATATACATATATATATATATACATATATATATATATATATATATATATATATATATATATATATATATATATATATATATATATATATATATATATATATATATATATATATATATATATATATATATATATATATACACACACACACATTTATATACTACATTACAAATATACTTACAGTGCATATATAAAATGTTGATAGAGGTTGTAGGATATTATTTAGAGCACTTTATAGGCGGAATAGAGCGACTTTTGCTAGTGTTTACTTACGATTTAGAATGCAAAGAAAACATATGTGTTCTTGTCTTACGCCATGGTGAATGATTAAAAAAAGTACAGTTCCCCTTTTAAAATTCAAAAATAGCACAAAAAGATATCATGTAACAAGAACAGGATATATTGATGAGAATAAATGTTGTTAGCAGCTAACAAGCTAAGCTACAAAACTAAAATGCTAACAAGCTATATTAAGTTAACTAGCAAGCACGAGAAGTGTCAAAAGGCGCTCAGACTAATGCATTCGGATACAAACAATCATTGACGATGTTTACTCTATTAAACGACATATATGTGCACATGTATGTACTGGTTAAAAATACAGAACTGTAATGCCCACGTTTCGTCTTTCTCCATCAAAGGCCATCTTGCATTTTCCTCGTTCTTCTTCTTCTTTCAATTTCCAACAGACCAGTAGGAGTATTGCTGCCCTCCACAGGCCATTAACATAATTTCCTAGTTCTGTACTATGGCCCACACTACAGACTTGGACACAAACAACAGGACAGGAAGTGAAAAGCAGCTTTAAAGGCCTACTGAAATGAAATTGTTTTATTTAAACGGGGATAGCAGATCCATTCTATGTGTCATACTTGATCATTTCACGATATTGCCATATTTTTGCTGAAAGGATTTAGTAGAGAACAACGATAAAGTTTGCAACTTTTGGTCGCTGATAAAAAAAAGCCTTGCCTATACCGGAAGTAGCGTGACGTCACAGGAGGTAGGATTCCTCACAATTCCCCGTTGTTTACAATGGAGCGACAGAGATTCGGACCGTGAAAGCGACGATTACCCCATTAATTTGAGCGAGGATGAAAGATCCGTGGATGAGGAACGTGAAAGTGAAAGACTAGCGTGCATCGCAGAACGTATCTTTTTTCGCTCTGACCGTAACTTAGGCACAAGGGTTCATTGGATTCCACACTCTCTCCTTTTTCTATTGTGGATCACGGATTTGTATTTTAAACCACCTCGGATACTATATCCTCTTGAAAATGAGAGTAGAGAACGCGAAATGGACATTCACAGTGACTTTTATCTCCACGGCAATACATCAGCGAAGCTCTTTAGCTACTGAGCTAACGTGATAGCATCTGGCTCCAATGCAGATAGAAACAAAATAAATAAATCCCTGACTGGAAGGATAGACAGAAGATCAACAATACTATTAAACCATGGACATGTAACTACACGGTTAATAATTCTCAGCCTGGCAAAGCTTAACAATGCTGTTGCTAACGACACTGAAGCTAACTTAGCAACCGGACCTCACAGAGCTATGATAAAAACATTAGCGCTCCACCTACGCCAGCCAGCCCTCATCTGCTCATCAACACCCGTGCTCACCTGCGTTCCAGTGATCGACGGCGCGACGAAGGACTTCACCCGATCACAGATGCGGCGGCGGCTAGCATCGGCTAGCGTGTCTGCTATCCAAGTAAGTACTCCTTGATGTGTTGCTACAGCCAGCCGCTAATACACCGATCCCACCTACAACTTTCTTCTTTGCAGTCTCCATTGTTCATTAAACAAATTGCAAAAGATTCACCAACACAGATGTCCAGAATACTGTGGAATTGTTCGATGAAAACAGAACTTTTTGTATGGTGACACATTGGGTACGAATACTTCCGTTGCCGTCGTGACGTCACGCGCATACGTCATAACCAAAGGAGTTTTTCAACCGGAAGTTTAGCGGGAAATTTAAAATTGCACTTTATAAGTTTGGCATGTTAAGATTTCATCATTGATATATAAACTATCAGACTGCGTGGTCGGTAGTAGTGGGTTTCAGTAGGCCTTTAAGGACGTCAAAACAAAATGTATGCATTTTTTCCAACAGCCGCTGGGTGGCAGTAGAGGTTCCATGTATTACCTGAAGAAACATTTGACTTCTGACCTTTCCACATTATTTATCTCATCTTAACTGCTGCTTGGAGGACTTCAGCTCACTGAGGATGTAAGCTCCATTTTAATGTTTTTAAATTTCATTCATTAATTATAAAGAGGCTTAAAACCAACCATTATTATCATTACTGCCTCATTTTTGCACTCTCTACTAATTAAAATTATTTTACCATGAATTGATTAACATGGACCCTGACTTCAACAAGTTGAAAAACGTATTCGGGTGGTATCATTTAGTGGTCAATTGTACGGAATATGTACTGTACTGTGCAATCGACTAATACAAGTCTCAATCAATCAAAAACATTCAAGATATTCATAAAAACAATACTGCACATCCCCAAACTTACCACTTTATTATTGTATTACTATAATATATGTGTTATTATTACATTTAATATTCACATTTTTAGAACAGTAAAAGCAGCTATTGGCTGTCCTAGAAGTCGCTAGAAGACGTCGTTTACATAATCCATTGCAATGGTTGCTATATGAGAGGAATAATGTCACCGGAGAGGTAAACAATTGACTTTAAAGTATGTTAAGTATAATTAAAATTGCAAATAAACTCCTTTTTGTTGGTTCTTAGATTTTAAAGACAAATATTTTCTTCTGCATTGTTAAATGTTACAATATCACATTTGATCAAAAGACTGGAGGGTTGTGACATAGACGGGCAAAGCTGGCACATTGACATGAACCATGTTCAACTAATGAGGCTCAATGTAACGCGCATTGAGACAAGTGTGAGTGCTATAAAGACAGATTTCTTATTTTTTTTAAATCACAAGAACAAAATATCAAAAATGCCTGCAATATTAAATGGAAAAAATACATACTCACAAAAAGTAACTATGTTTATTGTTACCAAATTTTGTTGAAGCATACATTGTTTATTGCATAAAGGTCTCGGGACATACATCTAAAACAATCTTCACAATATTCATATTACAAAAGAGAGTAATAAAGATAATTAATAGCATGGATTATCAAGACCGAACAAATGATTCATAAAGTCACTCATTTTAAAAGTAAATTTTCTTGAATAAAACACAACTGCTCAAATGATGTATAAAGTAAATAAAAATATGCTTCCAGAAGTGTTCCAGAAGAACATGTTTTGTACTTTTTACTCTAGCCTTTTCAGTCAAATTGTTCTTTTCATTTTTAAATCAAAGTACACAATTTTAAATAAAAATTAAAGTTAAAGTACCAATGATTGTCACACACACACTTGCTGTGGCGAAATTATTCTCTGCATTTGACCCATCACCCTTGATCACCCCCTGGGAGGTGAGAGGAGCAGTGAGCAGCAGCGGTGGCCACGCCCGGGAATCATTTTTGGTGATTTAACCCCTAATTCCAACCCTTGATGCTGAGTGCATTTAACTATAAAAAACACTGATCGAATATATCTAATCTATAAATGTTAATATCATATTAACAAGATTGTGTTACACAGACAACAGCAGTGTCACACATGTTATGTGTTATTAGAAAGTCAGTTTTGACAGTTCACACACTTCAACACAACACTCTCTCAACTGTGGTTCTGCATGTGTCTTTTCAAATACTGACTTCGTCCAAAACCTTTGCTACAGATTGAACAATAATACGATTTTTCTCCAGTGTGCGTACTCATGTGTTCCTTCAAACAATGTTTTCGTGCAAAACCTTTACCGCATTCTGAGCAGCCAAAGGTTTTTCTCCAGTATGTATTTTCATGTGTGTTTTCAAATGCTGTCTTTGAGTAAAATCTATACCACAGATTGAACAGGAAAAAGGTTTCTCACCAGTGTGCATTCTCATGTGTGTTTTCAAAGTATGCCTTTGAGTAAAACGATTACCACAGATTGAGCAGAAAAAGGGTTTTTCTCCAGTGTGTTTTCTCATGTGTGCTACAAGTTTTGCTCGCTCATAAAAGCTTTTGTTGCAATTTGAACATGTAGAAGTTTTTTCCCCACTGTGTGTTCTTGTGTGACTTTTCAAATATTTTTTTAGTGCAAAACCTTTACCACAAATTGGACACGAAAAAGGTTTCTTTCCAGTGTGTATCGTTGTGTGTCTTACAAGTGCTGATTGGTCAGAAAACGTTTTGTTGCAGCTTGAACAGGAATATGGTTTTTCTCCAGTGTGCGTTCTCATGTGTCTTTTCAAACATTGACTTAGTGCAAAACTTTTACAGCAGATCGAAAAGGTAAAAGGTTTTTCTCCAGTGTGTATTCTCAAGTGTCTTTTCAAATCTTCACTTTGTGTAAAACCTTTACCACAAACTGAACAGGAAAAAGGTTTTTCTCCAGTGTGTGTTCTCATGTGTACTTTCAGATCACTCAGATATTTAAAGGTTTTGTCACAGTGAGAACATTTAAAGCGCGTGTTGTCAGTGTGACATGTCTTATCATCTTTAGAGTCTTCATCATCAGTGTCAGAAGAGTGAGACGTTGTGTCGTCACTATCTGATAGTGGAGCTAAGATCTTGTCTGCTTGTGATCCTCCACAGTGGTCTCCATCAGCTTCTGTTGTCATGTGTTGAGTTGAACTGCTGCTTGGAGGCTCCGCCTCTCTCTTCTCCTCACTTTCACCTTTGACCTCATCATCTTCACTCTTCACAATCACACCAGTCACTGGGAACTCCTCCAACCATTCAAGATGCTCTCCTTCCTGACTGATGCTGTGTTCCTCCTCTTCTTCTTTGATGTGAGGGTAATGTAGAGCTTCCTCTTTAAAATGGGGGGTCAGTGGGTCCTTCTCTTCTTCTTTAATGTGAGTGGAGCTGTGACTCCTCTTTCTCTGTAAGGTGAGGGAGGGCTGTGACTCCTTTTCCTCCTTAAGGTGAGAGGTATGTGGCTCCTCCTTCCCTTTAATGTGGGGTTGCTTTGACTCCTCTTCCTCTTTAATGTGGGGGTACTGCAGCTCCTCCTTTTCCTTTTTAATATAGGGAGGTTGTGACTGATTCTGCTCCATCCTTGAAGTCCGCTCTAGTTGCTCAGGGAGATGTTCTTCACAGACGTCTGCAGGACACAAGTTAGACGAACACATGCTTTAGAAAAGTCCGGATGTACCCAGTCACATGACACATTGTCCTGCACCAGCATATGTTCTGATAATGTCTCTGAGGATCTCATCAGTCACCACGTTGACATTCAAGATGTCAAAACCAGACCGTACATCAGGGAATAACGACAGCAACACAACTCAAGAAACAAAAAAACAGTAAAACATTACATACAAACAAGACAGCTGCTTGTACACCTGAAAAAGAACAAAGAACAGGTGCGCAAAATCCGTTTTCTGTCGTTTCTGTTTAAAAATTCAGGGTGTAGGTCTCTGGACACAGGTGGATTATGACTTTATATAGCTTAAACAATTCTATGAAAGAATAATGAAATAGTTTAAATATTTTGTTGATATTGTTACGCAATCTTCATATTTTTCTGCTGATTATAATTGTGATTTAAAAATTTAAAATCATTTACAAATCTTCATTAGTTTAAAGTAAATTGTACACTTACACACACATTTGTAGGATGATCCCACTACTAGTTCACTTCCCAAAAAGTAAGATGATTTTATCAGTCCTTTTATGAGATCATTTAGTCAAAAGCACCTACTACAAATAAATTAGCCCTATCTCCCAATACCAAGGAGACCATTAACCGATATTTGGAGCCGATATTAATTAGCGGTAGAATTTAGCTAAACATGACTAGTTTACGTCAGCAAATAGCTGGATAAGGCTTTAAAGTATTTTTTTAACTTTTTTTTTCCTGAAACGTTGAACCATAGCAACATGTTTTATGCGGCGCTAATGTTGTGGTAAATTTAACACCAAAAAGACATTAGGGAATTTCACAAACACCTTTGTTACGTGTGTCTAAGAGGAGCATCGACATCTGGATTTAAACTGTAAAATCCTGTTAAGATTATTTACTCTTCTTATTTAGATATCAATATTTTCCTTAAGGAAACTTTCACATAGCATGGATTTGTGTGTTGTCGTAGCTTGTATGCTGCAATGTTTAACATCAAGAAAACATCGCTAATTAGTATTAATAATGTAGATTAATTCATCGCTCGTAGGTGTTGAGAAATTGCTGGACAGCAGAGAAGTAACTAAATCCAAATAAACATTGACATTATTTTTTTAAGATATCTAGCTGTTATCTTCAGTCAGGATGTAAATCGTTAAGAATTTACTGATATGATACCCTAATCGATATTCCTTATCGATACCAGTATTTATCGAAAAAAGGCATTTTAATTAGCATCTCTATTAGCTTAAAGGCCTACTGAAACCCACTACTACCGACCACGCAGTCTGATAGTTTATATATCAATGATGAAATCTTAACATTGCAACACATGCCAATACGGCCGAGTTAACTTATAAAGTGCAATTTTAAATTTCCCGCTAAACTTCCGGTTTAAAACGTCTTTGGATGATGACGTATGCGCGTGACGTAGCCAGTGAAACAGAAGTATCGGTACCCCATTGAAAACAATACAAAATAGCTCTGTTTTCATCTCATAATTCCACAGTATTCGGGACATCTGCTTTGGTGAATCTTTTGCAATTTGTTTAATGAACAATGGAGACTGCAAAGAAGAAAGTTGTAGGTGGGATCGGTGTATTAGCGGCTGGCTGTAGCAACACAACAGGAGGACTTACTTGGATAGCAGACGCGCTAGCCGACGCTAGCCGACGCTAGCCGCCAACCGCACGGATGATCGGGTGAAGTCCTTCGTCGCGCCGTCGATCGCTGGAACGCAGGTGAGCACGGGTGTTGATGAGCAGATGAGGGCTGGCTGGCGTAGGTGGAGCGCTAATGTTTTTATCATAGCTCTGTGAGGTCCGGTTGCTAAGTTAGCTTCAATGGCGTCGTTAGCAACAACATTGTTAAGCTTTGCCAGGCTGAGAATTATTAACCGTGTAGTTACATGTCCATGGTTTAATAGTATTGTTGATCTTCTGTCTATCCTTCCAGTCAGGGATCTATTTATTTTGTTTCTATCTGCATTTGAGCCAGATGCTATCACGTTAGCTCAGTAGCTAAAGAGCTTCGCCGATGTATTGTCGTGGAGATAAAAGTCACTGTGAATGTCCATTTCGCGTTCTCGACTCTCATTTTCAAGAGGATATAGTATCCGATGGTTTAAAATACAAATCCGTGATCCACAATAGAAAAAGGAGAGTGTGTGGAATCCAATGAGACCTTGTACCTAAGTTACGGTCAGAGCGAAAAAAGATACACCCTGCACTGCCTCTCTAGTCCTTCACTCTAACGTTCCTCATCCACGAATCTTTCATCCTCGCTCAAATTAATGGGGTAATCGTCGCTTTCTCAGTCCGAATCTCTCTCGCTCCATTGTAAACAATGGGGAATTGTGAGGAATCCTTCCTCCTGTGACGTGGATCTGCTATAATGATAAATGATAAATGGGTTATACTTGTATAGCGCTTTTCTACCTTCAAGGTACTCAAAGCGCTTTGACAGTATTTCCACATTCACCCATTCACACACACATTCACACACTGATGGCGGGAGCTGCCATGCAAGGCGCTACCAGCACCCATCAGGAGCAAGGGTGAAGTGTCTTGCCAAAGGACACAACGGACGTGACTAGGAGGGTAGAAGGTGGGGATTGAACCCCAGTAACCAGCAACCATCCGATTGCTGGCACAGCCACTCTACCAACTTCGCCACGCCGCCCCTATCCCCGTTTCAATAAAAAAAAATCATTTCAGTAGGCCTCTAAGTTACGGTCAGAGCGAAAAAAGATATGTCTTGCACTGCATTCTAGTCCGTCACTCTAACGTTCCTCATCCACGAATGTTTCATCCTCGCTCAAATTAATGGGGTAATCGTCGCTTTCTCGGTCTGAATCGCTCTTGCTCTTGAAAACAATAGGAAAATATGAGGAGGCGAACAACCGACTGCGTCACGCTACTTCCGGTAGGGGCAAGACTTTTTTTTATCAGAGACCAAAAGTTGCGAACTTTATCGTCGTTGTTCTATACTAAATCCTTTCAGCAAAAATATGGCAATATCGCGAAATGATCAAGTATGACACAGAATGGATCTGCTATCCCTGTTTAAATAAAAAAAATTCATTTCAGTAGGCCTTTAAGAAGTTGAACACCTCCAACAAGATGTTCTGTAACATCTCAGAACAGGGAAATCTTTCATCAACAGCTGTTTATTTGAAGTCTTAACTATGTGTGCAGTGCAAGGTGAAATGAAGTTATGTCATCTTCTTGTAAATAACACACACAGCTGTAATAATATTTATGTATGGCATTCATGTGCCGACCACAGACCTTTTACATGATATATCAAATAAGTCAATATAATCACTTAGCATGTTATGTGGGTGTGCATTTTGTAACAATAGGAATTGTTATTTGTGTTTATGTTGGACACAGACAAATTTGATTGACGGACCGGAAACCATGTTGACTGTTAATAGCTACCGATGTGTGTGTGTGCGTGTGTGTGTGTGTGTATTATATATATAAAAAGGCTCAGGGAGCAAGTGTAATGCTCGATGGTCCAGTTTGTAGTCAAGAGACAGGACGAACTGAAACACATTGAAGCAAGATGTCTTTTAATGACACAAACGCGGCACAATGGAGTGACGTCAATAATAATAATTTTAATAGATTAGATTTTATATAGTGTTTTTTTTATTATTAGATACTCAAAGCGCTCAAAGAGAAGTGACAACCCATCATTCATTCACACCTGGTGGTGGTAAGCTACATTCGTAGCTACAGCTGCCCTGGGGTAGACTGACGGAAGCGAGGCTGCCAGTTTGCGCCTAAGGCCCCTCCGACCACCACCTATCATTCATTCATCATTCATTCACCAGTGTGAGCGGCACCAGGGGCAAGGGTGAAGTGTCCTGCCCAAGGACACAACGGCAGCGATTTGGATGTCAAGAGGTGGGGAGCGAACCTGCAACCCTCAGGTTTCTGGCACGGCCGTTCTACCCACTACGCCATACCGTCAGATGGCAACCGGAGACCTGTCAGTCGCAGCGGGTGATATCTTGCTTCAGAGCAACTTTATGGATTAGTAGATTTTATCTACATTTTTCATGTTTTTGAGTGGATTAATATTGGATCAATATTAATGGATGCCTAGGGGGACAGTTGGTAAAACGCGGTCGTGACTCGTTGTGAGTAAAGTGCGTTCACTTCAAACTGAAACAGCGTGCGTGACTTTGAGGAGGAAATATTGTTGTGGTACAAACTTTTGAGTGTGGTTGCTTACTTATTTGTCATTATTCAAAGGTGATTTTAATGTGTAGCAGCGGCAGCTGAACTCAATGTGGCAACGTGTCATAGTTACGTCAGTCAGCTGGAACACAAAATACCAATAGCTGTGTCGTTAGTCCAGAATCTTCACGGTCCTCATGGACCGACCTAATTAGGAACCGGTACTAAAAAAAAAAAAAGGTACTCGGTAGAGAAGTCCGATAATGGCTTTTTTGCCTATATCCGATATTCTGATATTGTCCAACTCTTAATTACCGATTCCGATATCAACCGATAACGATATATACAGTCGTGGAATTAACACATTATTATGCCTAATTTTGTTGTGATGCCCCGCTGGATGCATTAAACAATGTAACAAGGTTTTCCAAAATAAATCACCTCAAGTTATGGAAAAAAATGCCAACATGGCACTGCCATATTTATTATTGACGTCACAAAGTGAATTTTTTTTTAACATGCCTCAAAACAGCAGCTTGGCATTTGGGACATGCTCTCCCTGAGAGAGCATGAGGAGGTTGAGGTGGGCGGGGTTGGGGTGGGGGCGGGGTAGGGGGTACCGGGCGTGTATATTGTAGCGTCCCTGAAGAGTTAGTGCTGCAAGGGGTTCTGGGTATTTGTTCTGTTGGGTTTATGTTGTGTTACGGTGCGGATGTTCTCCCGAAATGTGTTTGTCATTCTTGTTTGGTGTGGGTTCACAGTGTGGCGCATATTTGTGACAGTGTTAAAGTTGTTTATACGGACACCCTCAGTGTGACCTGTATGGCTGTTGACCAAGTCCCCTGGCAACTGTGTGAGTTTTATGTAAACATGTTGATACACATTGTTACAAACTGGGAGGAACATCAACCTCTGTGTACCTTATGTGTCTGAAACGGTCTTGTTTTTATGAACAATTAAAAACAATCCTCACATGACAATTCATCTTCTTCCTATAGACAATCTATTTAAGAATAGTGTTAATAATAAATATAAAGTTAGTAAACATGTGAGAGTAAGAAGTAAACAAACCTGTTCTGTGTAACACAACTTGAAGTTTTTGATGCTGTCGCTTGTTCTCCTCTTTTGTTGGAGAAAGTTCCTCCTCGTACTCTGCTATCGTTCTTTCGCACATTTTCACACAATCACAACACTTTACACTCACACTTGATCTCTGCTTAGCGATGTGTTGATCAGTTCCGCGTCTCTTTGTTAGCAGCTAAAGAGCTAAGCTAATTAGCAAGCTAAACTAGCTCGAGTAGCATCTTAGTGCGCTCAGACTAATATAACCGGATGAAAACAATTCTTAACAAAGTTTACTCTATTCAAGAGAGTCTATTAAACGACATATATGTGTACATGGACGCACAGGTTAAGAACACTAAACTGTGACGACTGTAATAACGTCTTCTGCGTCAAACGCCATCTTGTTTAACCTCGCCGTGTTTGGTTCGCGCGCAGTGTTGTCAGATCTCGCGAGAGAAGCAAGTAACGAGTCCTCCCCAAAGTGCAAATAATTTAACAACCCGGAAATAAAATAAAAGCGTCTATTGTAAATGTTCAAAACAAATACATACAATTTATTTTCGTAATAATATTAAAATATTTAACAATGTATTGAAACAACAGTAGCATAAGGAAAGAAAAAACCCAAAAGAGACAAAATAAATATTACACACATGATATTAGTTTTTCTTCTTTGATGCTAATCGTTTTTATAATGTATTTTAGAATGTGGGAGGTTTTCATGTTATTTTTAAATGTATTTTGTTATATATACTGTATATGACCCCGAAATAGCGGTAGTGGATGGATATATATATATATAAGAAAATGGATGGATATATATATATATATATATATATATATATATATATATATATATATATATATATATATATATATATATATATATATATATATATATATATATATATATATATATCCCACATTCTAAAATGCTAGAATACATTATAAAAACGATTAGCATCAAAGAAAAAAAACAATGTGTGTGGTGTTTATTTTGTGGTGTTTTTTCTTTACTTATGCTACTGTTGTTTCAATACATTGTTAAATATTACGAAAAAAAAAGTATATATATATACTGTATATATATATATATTTTTTCTCGTAATAATATTTAAATATTTAACAATGTATTGAAACAACAGTAGCATATATATATATATATATATATATATATATATATATATATATATATATATATATATATATATATATATATATACAGTATATATATAATGACAGAATTAAACACAAACATTGGAAGGTCACATGAAGTTTGGAGCTCTGTGGCAACTGATGCAGAAAGTCGGCGACCTGTTTGCACTATGCGCTTCAGCATCCGCTGACCCCTCTCTGTCAGTTTACGTGGCCGACCACTTCGTGGCTGAGTTGCTGTTGTTCCCAAACTCTTCCTTTTTCTTATAATAAGGCCGACAGTTGATTTTGAAATGTTTAGGAGGGACAAGTGGTAGAAAATAGATGGATGTACAGTAAAGCTCTGTGGGATGACATACATTATTGACTTTTCCATAACATTCCAAACTTTCCCATGTTTTCTGAGATTTATATTGTTTTATGGATTCTAAGAAAGGGGAAACAATCATGAAAAACTTTTAGAAACAATATTTGTCAAGAGTAGTTTTTTTATTCAGAAATGTAGATTATTAAAAACAAAACTATTCTTCCACATATAATGTTGCCATCTTCTCTAAGCTGCATATTGCATAAAGGGAACAAACATATAAAACAATATTCAAAAGAGAGTAATAAACATAATAAAATGGATTATCGAGACCCAACAAATGATTGATAAAGTCACACATTTTAAAAATAAATGCTATTGTATAAAACACAACTGCTCAACTGATGTATAAAGTAAATAACAATATGCTTCCAGAAGTGGTCCAGAAGATGTTTCAGATGTGAACCAGTAAATATGAACTAAGAGGGATTTATGTGTACTCAAAAGTGAACAAATGTAAAACAAATATGTATATCACACAATGGAGTTCATCTATAACATTAACAATTAAAAACACAAATAAAAATGATTTACAATAATCTACAGTATATACACATACAATGAATTTGTAACATGTTTTGTCCTGTTTATTCTCACCTTTTCAGTCAAAGTGTTATGTTCATTTTTAAATAAAAGTACACAATGTTGTATATTAAACCATGTACTTGATTGAAAAAAGCATTAATCCAAAATATCTCATCTATACATGTTAGAATCATATTGACAAGATTGTGTTACACACACAACAATGATGTCACACATGTTATATGTGCTGATGTTGTTAGTAAGTCAAAGTTAAAGTTTTGACAGTTTATTTGAAATCCCGCAGCTTCATTTGCTGCTGCTGTTCTCACCAGCACACTTGTGTTTCTTACACTGGTACTTAGAAGATAATATTTCACCACACACACGGCAACTCAGCACTTTCTCTCGTGTGTGTGTTGTCATGTGTTCTTTCAACACATTTTTTTGTGCAAAACCTTTACCACACTCTGGGCAGCAAAGTGTTTTTTCTCCAGTGTGTATTCTCCTTTGTGTTTTTAAAGTTTGTCTTTGTACAAAATCTTTACCACAAATTAAACAAGAAAAATGTTTTTCTCCAATGTGTTTTTCCATGTGTTTTTTCAAACAATTTTTTCGTGCAAAACAGTTACCACATTCTGGGCAGGAAAAAGGTTTTTCTCCAGTGTGTATTCTCAAGTGTGTTTTTAAATTTTGCTTTTGAGCAAAATCTTTACCACAGATTGAACAAGAAAAGGGTTTTTCTCCAGTGTGTATTCTCATGTGTTTTTTCAAATCACTACTTTGTTTTAAACTTTTACCACACATTGAACATGAAAAATGTATTTCCCCAGTGTGTAATCGTATGTGTTTTTTCAAACACTGTCTTCGTGTAAAACATTCTCCGCAGATTGAACACGAAAAAGGTTTTTCACCGGTGTGCAATCTCATGTGTACCTTTAAATACTTTTTTTGGACAAAATATTTACCACATTCTGAGCAGGAAAAAGGTTTTTCTCCAGTATGTGTTCTCATGTGTACTTTCAGACGACAATGGTAGTTAAAAGTTTTGTCACAGTGAGAACATGTAAAGTATGTGTTGTCAGTGTGACATGTCTTATCATCTTTATATTCTTCATCATCAGTGTCAGGAGAGTGAGACGTTGTGTCGTCACTATCTGATAGTGGAGCTAAGATCTTGTCTGGTTGTGATCCTCCACAGTGGTCTCCATCCGCCTCTCTCTTCTCCTCACTTTCACCTTTGACCTCATCATATTCACTCTTCACAATCACACCAGTCAATGGCATCTTGGTGACATCAACCTCCCCCAGTCCTTCAAGATACTCTCCCTCCTGACTGATGCTGTGTTCCCCTCCTTCCTCTTTAAAATGGGGAGTCAGTGGGTACTCCTCTTCCTCTTTAAATTGAAGGTTCAATGTGAACTTCTCTTCCACCTTAAAAGGGAGGGTCAGTAGGTCCTCCTCTTCCTTTTGAATTTGCAGGGTCTGTGGCGCCTCGTCTTCCTCCTTAATGTGGTAAGGCTGTGGCTCCTCTTTCACCATCCTGAGGCTCCACTCCTGTTGCTCAGGGAGAAGATGTTCCTCACAGACGTCTGCAGGACACACACAAAAAAACAAACATTTTTTAGAACCGTCCAGCTTTGTTCAGTCACACAATGCATTCGGTACATTTACAGTACTTAAAACCAAGTCATTGTATGAACTGTCTTGAAATCTCTGTGGTGGACAAACACGCTGCTTTTTACAACATTAGTCACAGTTAAAGACTCTGAAAAGGGGGACTTTTTACAAAGAAATGTTTGTTGCGATAAATTATTTAAATATATAATTATTAATGGAACCATTTTTTGATGGGCTACAAGACACCTAATTTAGTTGCTAAATTATGCAGTAAGATATTACCTCATTTCTAGTATTATTTTGTCAAAACTATTATTAATCTACTTGCTACTTTATGGTTCTATCTACACTTCCGTTAAAATGTACTTAACACTTATTCTTCTGTTTGATACTTTGCATTATTTGTGGGTGATACTGAAAATGTGATTATGGATCCAACACCGAGTATTTACAGGGGCATACTAATGTTGATACTGATACTTTATCTTTTCAAAATCACTAAATGATTACATTTTTGATGACAATTATAACCAGACAAAAACACAGGATGGCATTATAACAATAATAATTAACTATTTAAATGATTTCCTGCCATCGGCTCTGTTTTAAATAATTTGGTTTTGGCTTTAAAGTCCTCCTGTGTCCATGGACTTGATTCATGAGTTCATAAACAAAAAAGACAAAATATTTTAGAAAATATAAAACAACAACAATCTAACCTGATATCTATACTGATAACATACGGTTAATGTCCATATTTATATCTATCCACCTTTTTTTACATTCAAGAACTCTAGCTAGTTCATTTGTCGCCATGGAGGCGAGGATTGCGGTCTTGGAAGTGGCTTTTCACTGTGGAGGGACGTTAGCTCGCTCGATAGAATGCTACAGAATGTTGAGGATGCATTTGTTCTCTTGTCGCTATCAGAATCTGTCATCCACATTTATTATTACAATGATAGTCTTAAAAGCTCTATTGTGAGCCGAAAATAATATAATTCATATTGTATAGCATCTTTATTGGACAACCCTGCTGGGCTACTCTACTGGCAGCTGGTGACCAAATCGGGCCCTGAAATGACACCACACAGGCCCCCGTGTTCAGTTCAAAACTTGGGGGACAAACATTTTTGCAGCAACTTCTTAAAAACACTAGAGTGCTCCTGTTGTACAGACGAACTTGGACCATGTACACACATTAGCAGATCCTCTAAAGTTCACTTTAGAGGACACTTGTATTTTGTATAAAAGGACTATTTTCTTCAGAAATGTGTAACTGACAAAAGAAATAGACCAAAAACAAATGTCCACTGCAAAAGATACCGGTTCTCAAAATAAGAATAATAGTGAAGGGAGAATGTGAGAAAATGTGGCCCCCAGACCAATTTAGTTGAAGCCCTGATTTACACCAAAAAGCATACAAATAATGATATAAAAGCTGAAATAAGTCAATATTTTTAAAGTATATGATCAAATAAAAACCTACCCGTCTAATAAGTGACAAATTGTTCTCAAAGAAGACACTTTAAATACGTGACATGATGTAGGCTCTATAAACTATAAACAGCCGGATTCTGACATAAACCTTTTTGTATACACAATGGAATAAAAACAGAGAAAAACTAATATGAGTATGTTTCTTTCTGAGGAAGCTATTAGGCCATGGTCTTGTTTTGTTGTTATTGACCCTATTTGACTGCTTTTTGTTTACCTCACAAAACCTTTTTTTTAAAAAAAATCAGCACCTTTAATCGGACACGAGAGCTCTTGAATGTAAAAAAAAAGATGGATGCATCCATCCATCCATTTTCTACCGCTTGTCCCTTTTTGGGGTCGCTGGAGCCTATCTCAGCTGCATCGGGCGGAAGGCGGGGTACACCCTGGACAAGTCGCCACCTCATCGCAGGGCCAACACAGATAGACAGACAACATTCACACTCACATTCACACACTAGGGCCAATTTAGTGTTTCCAATCAACCTATCCCCAGGTGCATGTCTTTGGAGGTGGGAGGAAAGATCCCGAGCCGGGATTGAACCCAGGACTGCTCAGGACCTTCGTATTGTGAGGCAGACGCACTAACCCCTCTTCCACCGTGCTGCCCGGATGCATCAATAAAGAAATTGATAGCAAGAATAGAATCAGTTCCTGCTCGATACTACAGTGATTAGATTGATATTTTTTTAATTTTATTAGCACAACATCTTTTGTCAGTTTTGTTATTGTTTACAAACTCAGGAAATAAGTCCCTGGACACAGTAAGACTTTTAAGACTTTAATTTACATCAGAGACAATAATTGAAAAATATTTAATTGTTGTTGTTACACTTTTAACTTGTGTTGTCTGATTATAATTGTGATCAAAATGATCTTGAAAATGAATAATTCCCCTGTAACTACTGGGTATTGGATCCCTACCCACATTTGTAGTTTCACTGGGTTAAGTTAGGCTACTTTATTCGTACTCAAAAGTAAACTAGTTTTGCAGCCAGCAAGATGAGGTCATCCATTAAACAGACAGGAAAAAGTAAAACCACTTTCTAACACTACTAATATTTATTCAACAGCCAGTTCGTCGCTGATTCACCAACACTCTCATCGTTGCTACTTTACACATTTTCACACAATCACAACACTTTATACTCACACTTGATCTCTGCTTAGCGATGTGTTGATCACTTCCGCGTCTTTTTGTTAGCAGCTAACAAGCTAAGGTAACCAGCGAGCTCAACTAGCTAGCAAGCTAAGCCTGAGAAGAAACGCTTCAAAGTTCACTGCGAGGAGTTGAGTTAATCCTGACACGAATAACTAATAGTGTATTTGTTCATACGATGGACGACTAAGTACAAATACAAAAATGAAAGAATAATGCAGACTTAAAGACCATACTGCTATGTTGCGTTTTACGACACGATTGGTACTGGAAAACACAATCGCTCTGCGCATGCGCACGGAACACGTTCTTCTTCTTCATTTTATGGCGGGTCGCAGCCAACGTTATAAATGCATACCGCCACTTCCTGTACTGGAGTGTGTATCATCAGGGTGAGTACTTGGGACTATGTTGGTATATACATATCCATCCATCCATCCATCCATTTCCTACTGCTTGTCCCTTTCGGGGTCACGGGGGGTGCTGGAGCCTATCTCAGCTGCATTTACACAAAACCACACATTACAAAAGGGGAAAAAATTGATATTAAAAATAATAAATGAAAACTAAAAACTAAAAATAAAGAAATAAAAAAAAATAAAAAAAAAATATTTTCTTTTAAATAAACATATAAAATAAAAAATAAAAAATAAAAATGAATACAACCTACACTTTAAGTATTAAACCTGTGATCTTAAGATATCCCATTAGAGCCTTGTTACATTATTTATTGTTTTCCCCCTTCCCTAAAATTGCCTTTAAACTCCATCCTCTACCAAGACTGTAAAATTTGTCCCTTAGTGTCTTCCTCTGCAACCTGTACTTCCTACACTCCATCAGCACATGCTGCACATTTTCAACAACCCCACATAACTCACATTTATCTGTTGCCACTTTCCACCCAATCAACTATAGATCTCATTCTCACTTCAGACCGGCCTAAAATAAAAAATAGTGGGGTCATGATCTGTGGTCTCAGCGACCACTATCTAACCTTCTGCACCCGCAAAATATCTAAACCCGAAGCCAATGGCCACATAACAGCCGAATCCAGATCCCTTAAAAAATACTCCACTGAGATTTTCAATTTAAAATTAGATGAGTGGGACTGGTCCCCTTTGCTCGCGAGCAACCTGGTCGATGTTGCTTGGGATCGCTTCAAAACAGCGTTCCTAAAGATACTAAATGACATGGCTCCCGTGAAAACAGTCAGGATCAAAGCCCGCTCTGAACCATGGATAAATCCGGACCTATTAGCTGCCATAAAAGACAGAGACAAAAAATACTCCAGTGTAAAACAGTGTAAAACAGAAGTAGATAAACAACCCAATAATAACAACCTCAAATCACTCCTTTCAACTCTCAAAAAGCAATGCAATAAATTAAGAAATAAGTCAACCAACTTGACTAAATCCTTAAAAAAAAATTACATTAATGTCAAAATAGAGGAAAACACAAATAAGCCACGTGAGCTCTGGAAAATTCTCAACAACCAGCTTCCCTGTTGCAGCCAAAATCTTAAAACCAGACTCACCAACATCAGCATCAAGGAGGGTGACTCCCTCATTACAGACAAAATGAAAGCAGCAATCAGACTTAACGCCTTTTTCACCAGCATAGCTGCAACTTTTGTCAACAAGCTGTCCCACCACTCTGGTCGCTTTAGTGTAGAACACATTAAAGCCTCCTACAGAAAGCTAGGAGTATCCAACAACAATTTCAAATTAGAAATGGTCTCAGCTGATGAGGTGCTTAAAAAATTGAGCGCGCTCCACCCAAACAAGGCCACCGGCCTTGACAATATCCCCTCCAGATTTCTCAGGGACTCTGCCTCCACCATTGCCCCAATCATCACGCACATAATAAACCTCTCAATTTCACAAGGCCAAGTACCAAAAGATTTTAAGATAGCAAGAGTAACTCCCCTCTTTAAAAAAGGAAGCAAATTGGAACCTGGCAACTACCGACCTGTTTCTATTCTCAGTTCCATTTCGAAAGTAATGGAAAAAAATAGTTTATGAACAGGTCGATAGTTACCTTGCTACTAATAAACTCATGTACAAATTCCAATCCGGCTTCAGAACTAACCACTCCACTGACACACGCCTTCTGTATCTGACCGACCACATCAAAAATGTGGTGGACGCGGGCAAATACTGCGGCATGGTCATGCTGGACCTTCAGAAGGCCTTTGACACCGTAACCACGCTAGACTGTTGGATAAGCTCAGAGCAATCTGATTTGACAAAACCTCATCGAGCTGGATGCAATCTTACTTGGAGGGGAGGGAACAGGTGGTAGATGTGAACGGCATCGTGTCCCCCCCCCCCCTCTCAGTAAGCTGGGGAGTCCCCAAAGGCAGTAAGTTAGGGCCTTTACTGTTCCTAATATACATAAACGACATGTCATCAGCACACAACTGTGAATTGTTCTTGTTTGCGGATGACTCGGCCCTGCTGGTATCAGACAAGGACAAGTCACAGGTGGAGAAAATCCTCAGTGCTGAACTCTGTAGAACTTGCACCTGGCTCGCTGACAACAAGCTATCCATACACTTAGGTAAAACGGAATCCATCCTATTTGGGTCCCAAATCAATCTCAAGAAAGTCAATGACTTCACTATAAAAGTGGGTGACATTGTTATCACCAGGAAAGATGAGGTCACCTACCTAGGTTTCATTCTAGAGGCTAATCTTTTCTTTGATAAAATGGCAACCAAGGTAATCAAAAAGGTCAACCAACGAACGAGATTCCTCTATAGAATCTCCTCTCTGGTCAACAAAAGCACCATGAGGATTCTAGCGGGAACTCTCGTTCAACCCTTTTTCGATTACGCATGCACCTCCTGGTACCCTAGCACCTCCAAAACCCTCAAATCTAGACTCCAAACATCCCAGAACAAGCTAGTCAGATTACTTCTAGACCTCCACCCCAGATCACACCTCACTCCTACCCACTTCTCCAAATTGGGCAGGCTCAGGGTGGAGGACAGAGTAAAACAACTTGCACTGAGCCTAGTCTAAAAAATCCGCTACACAGGGGGCGCTCCACTAACCACGTTAAACCCAGATTCCGATCTAACAAAGGTCTTAACTCATTCTCTTTCTATGCCACATCAATGTGGAATGCGCTCCCAACAGGTGTAAAAGAAAGAGCATCTCTATCCTCCTTCAAAACCGCACTAAAAGTACACCTCCAGGCAACCTGGTGTTAATTAGACTGTAATTGGATACTCACTTGTCATTCCAAAGTGAGTATCCATTCACAAGTTGCAATTTGGCAGGAAGCAGGAAGTGTTGCGCTACAACCATACCGGGCTAGCAGAGAAATCACGGATTTGCAAGGCCATTTTCAAGAAAGATATTTAAAGAGAAACTACATCTTGTGAGATCATGTTGGCCAAGCCCGCAAGCTGGCTCAGCTGTCCCGGCGAAGAAATGGGGAAATGCCCGCCATTTCCAAGGGGTACCACTGGCCTATACAGTGTCGAATGGGTGAGTACAAATATTTAATTTCTTAATTTTTTAACGTTTAATATGTTTTTTGCTATTTTAATTTTGACAGTACCACATAAGATATGTTTTAATTGCTGATGCAGGTTTATTGATTTTTAAATGTGCCAGAAAATAACCCGTTGTGTACACTCTTGAGGATGCCCAGTAGTACGTATTGATTGATTGATTGATTGAGACTTTTATTAGTAGGTTGCACAGTGAAGTACATATTCCGTACAATTGACCACTAAATGGTAACACCCGAATAAGTTTTTCAACTTGTTTAAGTCGGGGTCCACTTAAATTGATTCATGATACAGATATATACTATCATATATACTATCATCATAATACAGTCATCACACAAGATAATCACATTGAATTATTTACATTATTTACAATCAGGAGTGTGGAGGGGGGGTGGGGTGGGTGGGGATATGGACATCAAGTAGTGGACATAGAGAGAGAGAGAGAGAGAGATAGATCAGAAGGCATAAGAAAAAGAATCTGCATTTGATTGTTTACATTTGATTATTAGCAATCCGAGGAGGGTGTTAGTTTAGGGTTGTAGCTGCCTGGAGGTGAACTTTTATAGCGGTTTTGAAGGAGGATAGAGATGCCCTTTCTTTTATACCTGTTGGGAGCGCATTCCACATTGATGTGGCATAGAAAGAGAATGAGTTAAGACCTTTGTTAGTTCGGAATCTGGGTTTAACGTAAATGTGTTCCTGTTTAGTATTTCTCCAGCAATGGTCATGTGGTGACATCAATTATGGTATTTTGAGAGGTAATCATTGAAGTCGGACATCACTGAAGGCCTAAGTGGGAAACGCACGTCCTGCTGGAACCATTTTCTTTTTTGTATGCCAGTGTCTCTTTTACAAATGTTAAACAGCCACCAACATGTTGATTATGTTTCCTGCCACATCTAATAGATGAGTACCCTGTCATTACAAAGTCCACCTGAGGTTTAATCCATGTTTCTTGTATGCAAACAACATCAGGAGTTACTTCCATCTCTGATACCACTTTCTTAAACTCTTGTCCATTAGCAATTAACCTTCTGGCATTCCATTGTATGACAAGAAACACCATCATTATTTCACTCAACCTGCAACACATCATCTTGCCTGACAGGATTCAGCATCTCATGCATAATTTCTGCTTTCACGTCATAAATCCCCAGAATTTCCTCAGCAGCCTTGACTGCAGTTTTCATTCTATCACTTTTCCTCTGCTGTTGCATTGCTACATTCACTGTTTTACTAATAAAGGCTATAAAGCTAGCTTTCTCAACTAGCATTGTGTCTTTCTTGATCTTATTTAAACAAGGACATGGTTATTTTTCTTTGTGTATTTGTCTAGGGATTGATTGAGCTCTAGAGTCTGCTGCTGGCTGAGGTACTGTGGTATTCACCGCCAGCTCTGTTTGCTTTACTTTTTTGACTGCATCTGCAAATGACTCATTATTGGTTACTTTGAATTTCATGATCTCTCTTGCTTGCTTTTGGACTGGACATTCCCCATAAGCAGCGCTGTGTTCCCCACCACAGTTGCAGCATTTGATGTTTGTTTCTTTGTCACACTTGCCATATTCATGCTGGCCTCCACATCTAGCACATCTTAACTTTCCCTTACACTGCGTTGCAGTATGCCCAAATCTTTGACATTTAAAACATCTGAAGGGAGCAGGTATAAATGGTCTAACATCATCACTCATGAATCCCAGCATTACTTGTTAGGTAAAACGTCTTTAAACTCCAGCATTACCGATAAACTCTCTAATTTGACACCGTCTCTACGCATTTATAGTCATGTGCCGTTGTCACTCTCCCTCCTCTCACTTCATTCAGGATCTCCTCCATTGAAACTGAGGTTGGCTGCACTACCAGGGACATGTACATTTACTCTTTGCTCACCTACCTTATCGGTGCGTAGTAGCAAATCTCTCTGTGCTTATCGGAGTAATGCTTCTGTCTTTCTTTTTCCTGGTAACTTCTTGCCAAGCCATATCCTCATTCCCTCCGTCCATACTGTCACCCATGTAGGATACATTCACAGTACAGTTTTTGCTTACTCACCAGTGTCACCGACTCTCCCCCTTACCTGCGTCGCCAGTCCTTGTCCCTGCAACCATTCCGGTTGGTCGGGGTGTTAGGCAGGACGCGCTTTCAACGCGGCTCGCAGCTTTAATTTATACTTGCCAACCCTCCCGTTTTTAGCGGGAGAATCCCGGTATTCAGCGCCTCTCCCGACAACCTCCCGGCAGAGATTTTCTCCCGACAAACTCCCGGTATTCAGCCGGAGCTGGAGGCCACGCCCCCTCCAGCTCAATGCGGACCTGAGCGGGGACAGGCGTTCTCACGTCCGCTTTCCCACAATATAAACAGCTTGCCTGCCCAATGACGTAATAACATCTACGGCTTTTAGAGAGTAGAGTGCACAACAAGGAGAGAGAGTTGTTGGTTTCTTATGTGGGTTTATTGTTAGGCAGTTTCATTAACGTCCTCCCAGCGCGGTAACAACACACAACAACAGCAAGTAAAGTTTAGTCTACCGTAAAGCAGTTCGTCTGCAGTAAACAGCAATGTTGTGACACTCTTAAACAGGACAATACTGCCATCTACTGGATAGCCTGCAGAACACTGAAATTCAAGTATTTTATTTATATGTATAATAAAATTAAAAAAAAAAAAAAATAAAAATAAATATATATATATATATATATATATATATATATATATATATATATATATATATATATATATATATATATATATATATATATATATATATATATATATATATATATTTTTTTTTTTATTTAAAAAAAAAAATAAAATATATATATATATATATATATAGGGCAGCACGGTGACAGAGGGGTTAGTGCGTCTGCCTCACAATACGAAGGTCCTGAGTAGTCGTGAGATCAATCCCGGCCTCGGGATCTTTCTGTGTGGAGTTTGCATGTTCTCCCCGTGACTGCGTGGGTTCCCTCCGGGTACTCCGGCTTCCTCCCACCTCCAAAGACATGCACCTGGGGATAGGTTGATTGGCAACACTAAATTGGCCCTAGTGTGTGAATGTGAGTGTGAATGTTGTCTGTCTATCTGTGTTGGCCCTGCGATGAGGTGGCGACTTGTCCAGGGTGTACCCCGCCTTCCGCCCGATTGTAGCTGAGATAGGCTCCAGCGCCCCCCGCGACCCCGAAGGGAATAAGCGGTAGAAAATGGATGGATGGATATATATATATAGCTAGAATTCACTGAAAGTCAGGTATTTCATATATATATATATATATATATATATATATATATATATATATATATATATATATATATATATATATATATATATATATATATATATATATATGAAATACTTGATTTGGTGAATTCTAGCTGTAAATATACTCTCCTCTTAACCACGCCCTTAGCCACGCCCCCCGCCCCAAACACGCCCCCCCCACCTCCCGATGTCGGAGGTCTCAAGGTTGGCACGTATGCTTTAATTTGAGCTTTAATGTGTCAATTAGTCAATAGACTGACACATTACTGTCACAAGTGGTGGAAAAGTGTATCACAACCGAGTACCGCTGCAGTCCATGAAAGCTATATAAATGATAGTTTTTGGCAGCTCCATGGTTAAGAATCACTTTAAAAGTGTTAATATTATTGAAACCACTTCAGGTTTGAGTATTTGCCATTTGGAGGCACAGAAGATACCAATTATTGTTTTTATTTATTTTTTAAAATATTTATTTATTCATTTGATAAGGAAAATATAATACAGGTACTGAGAAACAGACCCCCCACCCCCAAAAAAGTACAAAATAAATAAAACCAAAAAAATTATATAATAAAAAATTAAACAGATTCCAATTTTTCAAGCTGAACAAACTGAAAAAAAAATAAAAATATTTGTGTTACTTTCAACACTTCAATAGCTATAGGTCCACTTCAAATCTATCCTTTGACATAAAGTTAGATTTTTTTATTTTTTTTAAGTTTTATGCCCTTTTTTAGGCAAAACCCTTTTTTTAATTCAGAAAAACAGAGAATATAATGTACAATATGTACATAAACAATATGACTAAACCCCTCTCGGGGGTTCCCGAGGCGTTCCCAGGCCAGCCAGGAGACATAGTCTTCCCAACGTGCCCTGGGTCTTCCCCGTGACCTCCTGCCGGTCGTACGTACCCTAAACACCTCCCTAGGGAGGCATTTGGGTGGCATCCTGACCAGATGCCCGAACCACCTCATCTGGCTCCTCTCAATGTGGAGTAAACTCATTTCGGCCGCTTGTACCCGTGATATTGTCCTTTCGGTCATAACCCAACGCTCATGACCATAGGTGAGGATGGGAACGTAGATCGGCCGGTAAATTGAGAGCTTTGCCTTCCGGCTCAGCTCCTTCTTCACCACAACGGATCGATCCAGCGTCCACATTACTGAAGACGCCGCACCCCAGGAACTGCTTCCTCATAGGAAGACGTGTTGGTGGGATTGAGGAAGTCTTCGAAGTATTCCCTCCACCGATCCACAACAGCCGCAGTCGAGGTCAGCAGTACACCATCCCCACCATACACGGTGTTGACAGTGCACTGCTTCCCCTTCGAAGCCCGCCCAGAAGTTGTTTTCCATGGCTTCCCTGTACTCCTCCCATGTCCGAGTTTTTGCCTCCGCGACTGCTGAAGCAGTACACGCTTGGCCTGTCAGTACCTGTCAGCTACCTCTGGAGTTCCATGAGCCAAAAGGACCCGATAGGACTCTTTCTTCAGCTTGACGGCATCCCTCACTGCTGGTGTCCACCAGCGGGTTCTAGGATTACCGCCATGACAGGCACCAACCACCTTGCGGCCGCAGCTCCAATCAGCCGCCTCGACAATAAAGGCACGGAACATGGTCCACTCGGACTCAATGTCCAGCACCTCCCTCGTGACATGTTAAAAGTTCTTCCGGAGGTGGGAATTGAAACTCACTCTGACAGGAGACTCTGCTAGACGTTCCCAGCAGACCCTCACAATGCGTTTGGGCCTGCCAGGTCTGTCCGGCATCCTCCCCCACCATCGGATCCAGCTCACCACCAGGTGGGGATCGGTAGAAAGCTCCGCCCCTATTCCGAGGTGCTGCGAGTCGGCCAGTTGTTGGGGTAGCGACCTTGTGTGTCAGCATGTCTGTGATCTTCTTTTAATTCTTTTTTTATTTATTTATTTATTTTTTATTTTTTTTAATAAATAGATTTAATTATTATTATTTTATTTTTTTTTCCACCTTTTTAAAAAAAAATATTTTATTAATATTATTATTATTATTATTATGTATTTATTTATTTTATTTATTTATTCCCCTACCTCGGGGGGGGGGGGGGGGGGGACTCGGCGGGGCGGTTGCTGGTTGTTCCATCTCCATCGTTGGGGTCCCTGCGGGTGGGGTGGGTGGTTCCTGTGGCCCCGTGCTGGGTGGTCCTGTGGCGGCCGGCTTGGGTGGGGTGGCCGTGGGCTGGCCTCGCCGCGCTCTCCGGGGGTGGGAGGGGGCTCGTGGGGGCCCTGTTGCCGGTGGGGCGGGGGCGGTCTTCCCGTCCGGTTGCGGGGGGTCTCCGGGCCCCTCGGGCGGGGCGTCCCGCCTTTCTGTCCGTGTGGGGTGTGGTCTCTCGCTGGCTTGGGGTCTGGCTTCCCCCTGTTTTTCTCGTGCCTTGTCCTCTGCCGGGTGCGTCTGTCTGCGGCCTGCTGCTGGCCCTTGTGGGCGGCACGGTGGGCCAGGCTCTGGGGTTCCTGTCGCTGTCCGGCTTGGCTGCGTGGGGGCGGTGGCCCCTGGTTCCCTGGGCACCACACCTACTGTTTGTGGGATGGGTTCTCGGGGAGGCTGGGGCCGTACTCTGGCTCCCGCACACACTGGGAGTCAAATGTATTGTACATGCAAATTCACATATACTCACACACATACATACAGACATACATAGGTACCTACGCTCCCACATACATATACAAATAAATACAGTACATATTTACACACTCAAAGTTCGTACATCCACACGCACATTCATTATACAAACATACTGTATACACATACTGTACATATACATTCACTGTAAAAACATACATATACACATACTGTACATATACATTCACTGTACAAACACACACATACACATACTGTACATATACATTCACTGTACAAACACACATTTACACATACTGTACATATACATTCACTATTCAAACACACATACTGTACATATACATTCGCTGTACACACATATACACATACTGTACATATACATTCACTGTACAAGCACACATACACATACTGTACATATACAAGTACATATGCACACATACACTCATGCACATAATCACGTTTCATCAAACATATATTAACGTTGTTGCCCTAGGGTAAACTGGGTATAACACATGGCACACTGACAAAGCTTAACCTATTGTTACTATAACAATCTACAAGGTTAAGGTTGCTTCTCTTTCTTCCCCTCCATTTTTCTGCATTCTTTCGTATCTCAAGTTATCATTACGTATATGTATTGTTGCATTTGAACAATTGTATTGTTGATAATAAAGGTAAAGTACTGGTATTGTTTATTATCAATAGCACTATTTCTATTGGTATTCATATTGCTCCATTTTTAGTGTAATAATGCTCATTGTCATTTCTGTATTTTTATTTTTATTTTAATTTTCGCTAACTGCTTATTTGCTATTACTTTTACCATCATATTTGTACATGTCGTATTTGCTGATGTTGCTCTGTTGTTGTTGTTGTTGTGTTTGCTGTTGTTGTTTTTGTCTCTCTGTCTAATCCCCCTCTTGTCCCCACAATCCCCCCCTCTGTCTTCCTTTTTCTCTCTTTCTATCCCCTCCTGCTCCGGCCCGGCTGCACCAAATGATAATATAAATACATTTAATAAAGTCAAAATACAAGTAAGGCAACAAGAGAAGTATCCTACACTTCTCTTTTGTAAAGTAAATCTGAACAGCCGATATGGGCATCTACATCTGCTATATGATTTGCCCGAGAAGCTGGGCAGGACATTATAAAAAAAAATAAAATAAAAATTAAAAAAAAATTAAAAAAAATAAAAAGGAAGCTCCGCCCCTCTCTTCACCCGAGTGTCCAAAATATGAGACCGCAAATCCGATGACACAACTACAAAGTCGATCATGGAACTGCAGCCGAGGGTGTCCTGGTGCCAAGTGCACATATGGACACCCTTATGTTTGAACATTGTGTTTGTTATGGACAATCTGTGACGAGCACAAAAGTCTAATAACAAAACACCACTCTGGTTCAGATCTGAGCGGCCATTCTTCCAAATCACACCTCTCCAAGTTTCACTGTCGTTGCCAACATGAGCATTGAAGCCCCCCAGCAGAGCCCATACTGTGCGTCGAAGTGAGTCCGACTATATCTAGCCAGAACTTCTCTACCTCACGCACCAGCTCTGGCTCCTGTCTCCCGGCGAGGTGACGTTCCATGTCCTAAGAGCTAGCTTATGTAGCCGAGGATTGGACTGCCAAGTGCCATGACTTTGGCTTCCGACCAGCTCACATCGCACCCGACCTCTATGGCCCCTCCTATGAGTGGTGAGCCCATTGGAGGGGGGGACCCACGTTGCCTCTTAGGGCTGTGCCATGGGGACAGGCCCGGCCACCAGGGGTTCGCCATCGTGCCCCACCTCCGGGACTGGCTCCAGAAGGGAGCCCCGATGACCCGCGTCCAGGCGAGGGAAATCTAGGTCCTCTATTTTTACTTTCCATAAATGTCTTCGAGCTGCTCTTTGTCTGATCCCTCACATAGGACCTGCTTGTCTTGGGAGACCCTACCAGGGGGCATACAAGCCCCCGGACAACATAACTCCTAAGATCCTTGGGAAACTCAAACTCCTCTACCACGATAAGGTGGCAGCTCAGAAAGGAGCTGTCAAACAATGATTATGTTTCAAATCAGATTAATCACGTTTTAAAATTTCACAGGTGAAAACTCACTTTCATGATTAAATGATTTGTAGAAAATGTAATTTTTTTGTCGGAATGACATCCGGGAATGTTTTTAAACATTTTACTTGAATTAGTGTCATTTTTTAGAACAACACTTGGTAACAGTTGTATCTAAAGTTATTTCAGGATGTATTATGGCTATAATATTTAGTTTTATCAAAAGTTCTTTCAGGATGTAATTTGAAGAGACATTTGCCAGCGAGACCACCAGTCGGAGTCTCCTCACTCATTTTTGTATTGACGTATTATTGATCTGATGACGCTCAAGCAGCTGTCCTATCCAAACGTGTTTCTTGTGTAGACAAAGCAGGAACAACAACATGTAATAATATATGAACACTTTATTGATCAGACGGCACAATTGTTGTCCTCCAACATAACTCTAATCTACTTACTGTTCCTGTCTCCAGCACAAACTTTTCTGGGTAATGAAGTATATCAACATTTACTTCCTAGTTTACATGTATTTATTTAACATCTATTTATCCAGGGTAAAACAATGAAGAACATATTTACATTTACAATGCTGATCTAGGAAAGAGGCAACATTTACATGTTAGAGATGTTGAAGTGTGATGATAATCTCTCATGGTCTGTCATTTACCAAACAAGAATCAACGCTAACAGTTCAAAAATGCTCTGAGCATGCAAGGGTCAATGTGTTGGAACATAAAAATTAAAAGCAATTTGTCAAGCTTGTAACACACAGAACAATGACCAAACATCCTGCGTCTTCATTTGCTGCTGCTCTTCTCACCCGCACACTTGTGTGTCTTACACTGGTACTTGTTAGGGAATCTTTTATCACACACACACTGCAACTAAATGGTTTCTCTTGAGTGTGTGTCTTTTCAAAGTTAGACTGTCTATGAAACCTTTAAAGCCGACTGAGCTGATAAAAGGATTTTCACCAGTGTGCTTTCTGCTCTGCATTATCAATAATGCCTTCTAGGTGAATGGTTTGTCTCCAGTGTACTTTAAGAGTCTTACTTTGTATAAAACATTTACTACACTGGACAGGAAAACAATTTTTTCTCCAGTGTGCATTCTTCTGTGTATTTTCAAAAGACTTTGTTGTGCAAAACCTACAGACCTACAGGAATAGAGTTTTTCTCCGCGTGCATTCTTGCGTGTTTTTTCAGATTACTATTTTGTAAAAAACCTTCACCACAGACTGAACAGGAAAATGGGTTTTCTCCAGTGTGAATTCTTATATGACTTTTCAGGTGACTATTTTGTGCAAAACCTTTACCACAGACTGAACAGAAAAAGTGTTTTTCACCAGTGTGCATTCTTGTGTGTATTTTTAGATCACTTTTTCCCGCAAAACCTTTACCACAGACTGAACAGGAAAAAGGGTTTTCTCCAGTGTGTATTATTGTATGTCTTTTCAGATGAGTATTTTGTGCAAAGCCTTTACCACAGACTGAACAGGAAAAAGGTTTTTCACCAGTGTGGATTCTTGTATGTAATTTCAGATCACTATTTTGTAAAAAACCTTTACCACAGACTGAACAGGAAAATGGTTTTTCTCCAGTGTGTATTCTTGTATGTATTTTGAGACAATTAGTTTGTGCAAAACCTTTACCACAGACTGAACAGATAAAAGGTTTTTCTCCAGTGTGGATTCTTGTGTGTCTTCTCAGCTCACCTTTTCCCGCAAAACCTTTACCACATTCTGTGCAGGAAAAGGGGTTTTCTCCAGTGTGGATTCTTGTGTGTTTTTTCAGATCACTGTTTTGTAAAAAACCTTTACCACAGACTGAACAGGAAAATGTTTTTTCTCCAGTGTGCACTCTTACATGCATTTTCAGATTATCATTCCGTGCAAAACCTTTACCACAGACTGAACAGGAAAAGGGTTTTTCTCCAGTGTGTGTTCTCATGTGTACTTTCAGTTTACTACGGTAATTAAACGTTTTGTCACAGTGAGAACATTTAAAGTGTGTGTTGTCAGTGTGACATGTCTTATCATCTTCATCATCAGTGTCAGGAGAGTGAGACCTTGTGTCGTCGCTATCTGATAGTGGAGCTAAGATCTTGTCTGCTTGTGATCCTCCACAGTGGTCTCCATCAGCTTCTGTTGTCATGTGTTGAGTTGAGCTGCTGCTTGGAGGCTCCGCCTCTCTCTTCTCCTCACTTTCACCTTTGAGGCTTCTCCTCTTCCTCTTTAATATGCTAGAGCAGTGGCTAATTTTCTTCTTTTTTAATGTGTGGGGGCTGTGGCACCTCTTCCTTTTTAACGCAGAGGGCTGTGGCACCCCATCTTCTTCAATGTGAGGGGATTGTGACTCATCTTTAATTTGGGTGGGCTGTGGCTCCTCTTCTTCTGTTTTAAAGTAAGGGGGCTGTTGCTCTCCCTCTACAAATTGAGGAGGATGCGGCTCCTCATCGTCCTCTTTAATTTGGGGGGATTTTGGCGCTTCGACTTCTTTAATGTGAGGGGATTGTGACTCATCTTTAATTTGGGTGGGCTGTTGCTCCTCTTCTTCTGTTTTAAAGTGAGGGGGCTGTTGCTCTTCCTCTACAAATTGAGGAGGCTGTGGCTCCTTATCTTCCTCTTTAATTTGGGGGGACTCTGGCACTTCAACTTGCTCAATGGGAGGGGACTGTGACTCATCCACTTTAATTTGGGTTGCATGTGGCTCATTTTCTTCTGTTTTAAAGTGAGGGGGCTGTTGCTCTTCCTTTAAAAATTGAGGAGACTGTGGCTCCTCATCGTCGTCTTTAACTTGGGGGCACTCTGGCACTTCAACTTGCTCAATGTGAGGGGACTGTGACTCATCCACTTTAATTTGGGTTGACAGTGGCTCCTCTTCTTCTGTTTTAAAGTGAGGGGGCTGTGGCTCCTCATCGTCTTCTTTAATTTGGAGGGACTCTGGCGGTTCAACTGCCTCAATGTCAGGGGACTGTGACTCATCTGCTTTAATTTGGGTTGACTGTGCTTCCTCTTCTTCTGTTTTTAAGTGAGAATGCTGTTGCTTCTCTTCCTTTATATATTGGGGGGGCTGTTCCTCTTCCCTTTTAATTCGGAGGGACTGTGGTGCCTTGTTTTCTTTAAACGGAGAGGACTGTGGGTCCTTCTCCTCTTTAATATGTGGGGGGTATGGCTCCTCGTCTTTAATGTGGGGTGGTTGTGGCGCCTCAGAGAAGGTCCACTCCTGCTTCTCAGGGAGAGAATGTTCTCCGCAGATGTCTGCAGGACACAAATAGACAAAATCCTGCTTTAGAAAAGTCTAGCTTTGCTTAGTTAAATCAGACATTATCCTGCTACAGCAAATGTTCTGATAATCTCATCAGATTCCACATTGACATTCAAGATGTCATAACCACACTGTACACCAGGGAGTAACAGAAGCATTACAAATCATGAAGAAACACAACATGAACTCAGCAGTAAAGCCTTACATACAAGCAAGTCAGCTGCTCGTACACCCAAAAGACAAAACGGTACAGGACAAAACATTGATTATGATATCCTGTGCAAATCCTGGAAAAAATCAAATGTGGGAACATACATTTTCATAAGAAACAAAAAGCAAATAAGGAAAACTTACAGTAAAAGGGACCTACAAAACCCACAACCAGTGAAGTTTGCACGTTCTGTAATTCGTAAATCATCCTGACCAGATGTCCGAACCACCTCATCTGCCTCCTCTCGATGTGGAGGAGCAGCGGCTTTACTTTGAGCTCCTCCCAGATGGCAGAGCTTCTCACCCTATCTCTAAGGGAGAGCCCCGCCACCCGGCGGAGGAAACTCATTTCGGCCGCTTGTACCCGTGATCTTGTCCTTTCGGTCATAACCCAAAGCTCATGACTGTAGGTGAGGATGGGAATGTAGATCGACTGGTAAATTGAGAGCTTTGCCTTCCGGCTCAGCTCCTTCTTCACCACAACGGATCGATACAGCGTCCACATTACTGAAGACGCCGTACCGATCCGCCTGTCGATCTCACGATCCACTCTTCCCTCCCTCGTGAACAAGACTCTGAGGTACTTGAACTCCTCCACTTGGGGCAGTGTCTCCTCCCCAACCCGGAGATGGCACTCCACTCTTTTCCGGGCGAGTACCATGGACTCGGATTTGGAGGTGCTGATTCTCATCCCAGTCGCTTCACACTCAGCTGCGACTGGGATCCAGTGGGAGCTGAAGATCCTGGCCAGATGAAGCCATCAGGACCACATCATCTGCAAAAAGCAGAGACCTAATCCTGCAGCCACCAAACCGGATCCCCTCAACGCTTTGACTGCGCCTAGAAATTCTGTCCATAAAAGTTATGAACAGAATTGGTGACAAAAGGCAGCCTTGGCGTAGTCCAACCCTCACTGGAAACGTGTCCAACTTACTGCCAGCAATGCGGACCAAGCTCTGACACTTATCGTACAGGGAGTGGACCGCCACAGTCAGACAGTCCGATACCCCATACTCTCTGAGCACCCCCCACAGGACTTCCCGAGGGACACGGTCAAATGCCTTCTCCAAGTCCACAAAACACATGTAGACTGGTTGGGCAAACTCCCATGCACCCTCAAGGACCCTGCCGAGAGTATAGAGCTGGTCCACAGTTCCACGACCAGGACGAAAACCACACTGTTCCTCCTGAATCCGAGGTTCAACTATCCGGCGTAGCCTCCTCTCCAGTACACCTGAATAGACCTTACCGGGAAGGCTGAGGAGTGTGATCCCACGAAAGTTGGAAAACACCCTCCGGTTCCCCTTCTTAAAGAGAGGAACCACCACCCCGGTCTGCCAATACAGAGGTACCGCCCCCGATGTCCACGCAATGCTGCAGAGTCTTGTCAACCAAGACAGCCCCACAGCATTCAGAACGTTAAGGAACTCCGGGCGGATCTCACCCACCCCCGGGGCCTTGCCACCGAGGAGCTTTTTAACTACCTCAGCAACCTCAGCCCCAGAAATAGGAGAGCCCACCACAGATTCCCCAGGCACTGCTTCCACATAGGAAGACGTATTGGTGGGATTGAGGAGGTCTTCGAAGTATTCCCTCCACTGATTCACAACATCCGCAGTCAAGGTCAGCAGAACACCATCCTCACCATACATGGTGTTGACAGTGCACCGCTTCCCCTTCCTGAGGCGGCGGCTGGTGGTCCAGAATCGCTTCGAAGCCGTCCGGAAGTCGTTTTCCATGGCTTCCCCAAACTCCTCCCATATTCAAGTTTTTGCCTCCGCGACCGCTGAAGCCGCACACTGCTTGGCCTGTCAGTACCTGTCCGCTACCTCCGGAGTCCTATTAGCCAAAATAACCTGATAGGACTCTTTCTTCAGCTTGACGGCATCCCTCACCGCTGGTGTCCACCAACGAGTTCTAGGATTACTGCCACGACAGGCACCAACTACCTTGCGGCCACAGCTCCATTTAGCCGCCTCGACAATAGAGGTGTGGAACATGGTCCACTCAGACTCAATGTCCAGCACCTCCCTCGTGACATGTTCAAAGTTCTTCAGGAGGTGGGAATTGAAACTCTCTCTGACAGGAGACTCTGCTAGACGTTTCAAGCAGACCTCACAATGCGTTTGAGCCTGCCAGGTCCGTCCGGCATCCTCCCCCACCATCGCAGCCAACTCACCACCAGGTGATCAGTAGAAAGCTCCGCCCCTCTCTTCACCCGAGTGTCCAAAACATGGGGCCGCAAATCCAATGACACAACTACAAAGTCGATCATGGAACTGCGGCCTAGGGTGTCCTGGTGCCAAGTGCACATATGGACACCCTTATGTTTTAACATGGTGTTTGTTATGGACAATCTGTGACGAGCACAAAAGTCCAATAACAAAACACCACGCGGGTTCAGATCCGGGCGGCCATTCTTTCCAATCACGCCTCTCCAGGTTTCACTGTCGTTGCCAACATGAGCGTTGAAGTCTCCCAGTAGAACAAGGGAATCACCGGGGGAGCACTTTCCAGTACTCCCCTGAGTAAATCCAAAAAGGGTGGGTACCCTGAACTGCTGTTTGGTGCGTAAGCACAAGCAACAGTCAGGACCCGTCCCCCCACCCGAAGGCGGAGGGAAGCCACCCTCTCGTCCACTGGGTTGAACTCCAACGTGCAGGCTTTGAGTAAGGCTGCAGATAACGATTATTTTTCTATCGATTAATCTATAGATTATTTTTTCGATTAATCGGTTAATCTATAGATTATTTTTTTCGATTAATCTATAGATTATTTTTCCTTTTACCGATTATTTTTTATTTTATTTTATTTAAAATGAAGATGAAAAAATAAATGTAGGCCAGTTTTTTCAAAAGGCATGGCTTTTATTTACAAAAAAAAAAAAGTATGGCCACTCAGTCAACATTGACAACAACATGACAAAATATTCTGTAACAATGTAAACATTTAAAACTTTTAACATTTAACAAAATTAAAAGTAGCTTATTTGCTTTTTAATGTGCAAATATAAAAGTAAACATCCAGTGCAAATCTTAATATTCTGCAATAGTATAAGCATTTCAAAAGTAAAAGTATTGCTTATTTTGCTTTAAAATGTGCAAAAATAAAGATAAACATCCAATACAAAAAAGTGCAAAACGAAATATTCTGTAACAACAGTGTAAACATTTCAACAAAAGTGAAAGTATTGCTTATTTGCTAAAATGTGCAAAAATAAAGATAAACATCCAATACAAAAAAGTGCCAATCTAAATATTCTGGAGCACTTAAGTATTGCTTTTAAAATGTGCAAAATAAACATCCAGTCCAACACAGTACACAATAACCAATTCTACTCATTCCAGTGAGTGACTAACAGTTGTAATGAAGAAAGGTTAGCATGTCTACGCTCAGAAGGGGTCGATGTGGCTGGAACTGAGAGGTAATTAGCCTTCACCTCAAGCCAGGACTGCGAGCGAGCTGAGCTGCAGTTTACGTTTCTAGAAGGTCAACGGGCTCGTAGTGATGTTACTAGTAGTTGACTGGGAGGTGTTTATTATCATTTGGGGAGAGTCCGCTGCCTGATGCTCACCTACTAAACACCTATCTGCTCGACGCTGAAGCGCTGACTACGCACTGCTGATTGGCTGGTAACGTTTTGAATACGCACTGCTGATTGGCTGATAATGCTTTGTGTGTACCAATCAGATGGTTGTGTGGGTGGGACAATGCTGCGTGCTGAGACAGAGGCAGAAGGAGCAAAGCAGCTTGTTAAGACTTTAGCAGCTAAAGCTAGCTTTAGCTTAGAAACTCGTTCGGTACACCCCCGTACCGAACCGAAAGCCCCGTACCGAAACGGTTCAATACAAAACACGTACCGTTACACCCCTAGCAGATACAAATGACACATTCATGTTTTTGTGTAATGATGACAACGTATGCTAACGCGGACGATTGACTAGTTGATGGTTTTCTTTTCAAATGTTCATTCATAGCCGTTGTGCTGCTATGATAGGCCATTTCCGCTCGACACAGTGTGCATACAACAACATTATTAGGCTGTGTATTGAAATCCTCCCACACTTTTGACGACTTTTGGCGTGCTTTTTCCCCCTCGCTCGCACAGTCTGCTTTGCGCTCCGCCATGACGGTAGTGTGACGTAAATATGCGACACGTCGACGCACAAAAACGGCGTCGACGTATTTACGTAACCGATGACGTCGACTACGTCGACTACGTCGACGCGTCGTTTCAGCCTTAGCTTTGAGCCAGGGGGCAACCAGAATTGCTACCCCAGCCCGTCGCCTCGCACTGCGTGCAACGCCTGTGTGAACATTTTTGCAAAAGTCCTCTTGAACAGACAAACATATTTCAGAAAGTGTCCTTCCAGAAAGTCAATGTGGTTTCAGAGCTGGAAGGTCAACATCTGATATGATATTCACACTACGGCAACTGCAAGAAAAGCTATAAAACAGCAACAACTTTTGGTCATTGTGTTTGTCGATTTCTCAAACGCCTTTGACACTGTTGATCGATCAACCCTATGGAAGGTGCTCAAAATATATGGTTGCCGTGACAAGTTTACAAATATGGTCAAACAATTTGATGAAAATATGTCTGCACTGGTTTCTGTGGGAGGCGGTACAAGTGCTCCTTTCTCAGTAAGTCATGGAGTTAAACAAGGGAGTTTGCTGGCACCGCCTTTATTTGCACTTTACTTGACTGCTGTGCTTGAATATGTGAGTTCCAAAACCACAAAAGGTGTGTACATTCAAACTAGGTCAGATGGAAATCTCTTCAAACTTGCGCGTCTGCGAGCCGCTTCAAAGAAAGAGCTGGTCTGTGTAAGATAATTATTACATGTATATGACATATGACTCTGCACTGGTCGCTACAAACCTGTAAGATATACAGGAGATAACCACTTTATTTGCGAAAGCTGCAACCTGCTTTGGATTACGAATAAACACCACTAAAACTGAACTTCTCTACCAACCGCCATTACAACATCAAGACTCTGAGCAGCCTGTCGTTGAAGTAAATGGCGAGGCACTAAAAACGACAGACACCTTCACCTATTTGGGCAGTAGTGTCACAAAGAAGAATTCAAGTGATGTTGAGGTAGATAGGAGACTCCAAGCAGCTTGTAAGTCCTTTG
Source organism: Entelurus aequoreus (assembly GCF_033978785.1). Classification (NCBI taxonomy): domain Eukaryota; kingdom Metazoa; phylum Chordata; class Actinopteri; order Syngnathiformes; family Syngnathidae; genus Entelurus; species Entelurus aequoreus. The sequence continues at coordinate 23,840,541 of NC_084737.1, forward strand.
GTTCTTTTCACCAGCAGCTATGGTCATGACATGACATCAAGCTATGTACAAAGATAAAGGTCTACAAAACAGCAGTCTTACCATCACTGCTATACTCTACTGAAACAATGGTTCTCCACCGAAGACATATCAAGCAGCTTAGTCGTGTACAACTCAACCATCTCCGGCAGATCACGAACATCAAGTGGCAAGACAGAATTCCAGATGTTACGGTCTTGGAACGTGCTGGAGCTGTGAGTGTTGAGGCTTTGATCACTGCAGCTCAACTAAGGCCCTGTCTACATTAAGCTGGATAACTCCTTAAACTAATAAATATTTAACCTAAGCACCGTGTCAACCACACTAACCCATCGTTTAAGGTCCCCCTCCTTGAATAATTTTTACACGGTAAGTGCGCCGTGTATTACTTGAATCTCCGGCTCTTAGCTTTGTATGGACTCATTGATCATTTACAAACTGAGTTCGGAGAGGAAGTGAAGTCAGAAAGACCGCGCCCCACACAGAAAATGACGTCAGAAAGAATGTGCCACAGCCAGCTTCATTACAACCAGAGATAACCACTGGAAAGATGGAGGCGAGTCATCCAGATACGCCCATTTTTCTCATTCTTCTCCATGTACAGACGCTTGTGGAAATCACACATGAATACCTTAAGAGAAGGAAACGTGCGATAGCAGCTATTTCGGATACAACACATCTCAGACGGCAAGAAAACTTTCAAATTGATGGTAAATGGTAAATGGTTGTACTTGTATAGCGCTTTTCTACCCCTTTTTTAAGGAGCCCAAAGCGCTTTGACAGTATTTCCACATTCACCCATTCACACACACATTCACACACTGATGGCGGGAGCTGCCATGCAAGGCGCTAACCAAGACCCATCAGGAGCAAGGGTGAAGTGTCTTGCCCAAGGACACAACGGACGTGACTAGGATGGTAGAAGGTGGGGATTGAACCAGTAACCCTCAGATTGCTGGCACGGCCACTCTCCCAACTTCGCCACACCGTCCCCGCCGAATGTCCAAATCAGCTGTGATTCTACTTACCAAAAAACTTTGTCCATTTGTCAAAGGGCAGACAACAAGAATGCGGGCTCCTGTGGATGTCATAAAAAAAGGTAGCGTGTGCTTTGTATTACCTGGTCGACATGGGAAGACTATGGAAAACAGCGAATGCATTTGGACTGGCAAAGCAGACAGTATCAGTTATTTTCCGCCATGTATGTCGTGGACTCAACGTCTAGGTCCGGAGTATGTAAAGTCACCAAAACGAATGGACAATGAAGGTGAAGGCAAAAGAGTGAGGAGTGTCCTGACCAGATATCTAGATCCCTAAATTAATTGTTGCAAAATGTTATTTATCACATTGTTTAATTTCACGTGTCCATTAAAGATTTTAATTAATTTATGATGGCTCAGGTGTGATTCACTACAATAGGGCCCCATGGCGCACAAGATTCCAGTTAATTGAAATACCACAACACTGGATATTGTTCAGATAAGTTAAATTTAATTTAAGAACCTGCACACAAAGCAACATTGAAAGTGATTATGACATGCGCATTTTCCGTGCATGCGTACCAGGTCGCGTTGCGCCGGCGGACGGAGGGGGGAGGGGATCTTAAACGGTGGCATTGTGTGTGTGTGAACAAGGATATGGTTAGGTGGGATATAGCCTGGTTAACCTTAGCCGGTTTAGTGTAGAAGGGGCTTAAGATGGGCGGGCCACATATCTCGCATGTCTGATGATCGCCTCCCCAAGCAAGTGTTATACAGTGAATTACAGCACGGGAAGCAAAAACGTGGAGGCCAAAAACTTAGGGGATATATAAGGATATAAGGATGTTCTAAAATGCAATATGAAATGTGGTCACATCAACAGCAACACCTGGGAACAGCAAGCATCATGTAGGCCATCCAAGGCGTGATACACTACATGAGACAATCAAAAGAGTAGAGGAAAAAAAGGACAGCAGACTACCTAATAGGACATGAAAGGCGCCATTCTACCCTTCGTGAAAGGGACTATACCTGCGGCAAATGCAAGCGGCCATGCCGATCAAAAGCAGGACTCACATCTCACATGCGAGCATGCAACTGACACACTATTTGACTTTTACCTCTTCTCTCCTTTAACTCTCATCATCGAAATCGATGGACTGCAGATATATATATATATATATGTATATAGTATTAGGGTTGTACGATATACCGGTACAAGTATAGTACCGCGATACTAATGAACCCTATTCGGTACTAAACCGCCTCTAAAAAGTACCGGTCCGCCAACCCCCCGCCCCCCCTGTCGTCACGTCGTGTCTTTGCTAGTTTTACTAGCTGAGGAGCATGTTTGGCAACGCACAATCACGTAGTACTTACAAACAATGACAGAAAAGGGACAATGGAAGCATTTTGGCTTAAAAACTGACGATAAAGGTGAAGCTGTAACACTAAAACGTCCTCAGGAAGAGGTGCTTTAAGGCAGTGGTCCCCAATCTTTTTGTAGCTGGGGACCGGTCAACGCTTGAAAATTTGTCCCACGGACCGGGGGGCGGGGGGGGCTGGATTTTTATTTTTTTTTCCCATAAAGAAATACAATCATGTGTGCTTACGGACTGTATACCTGCAGACTGTATTGATCTGTATTGACATACACATACACAATATGTATATATTGTGTTTTTTATGTTGATTTAATTTAAAAAAAAAAATATATATATATATTTTTTTAATTTTAATTATTATTTTTTTTTTTAATTTCTTGCGCGGCCCGGTACCAATCCGGTGGTTGGGGACCACTGCTTTAAGGCATGGCTAGCTAGTTGGCAGCTAAAGTTAAAGTTAAAGTACCATATTGATGATTGTCACACACACACCAGGTGTGGTGAGTCCATCCGCAGTCTGCAGTGTTGTTCGAAAATTGGTCTCCTCAGTTCCCAAACGTTAACTGAGTGTTGTTATAAGGAAAGGCCATGTAACACAGTAGTAAAGATGCCCCTGTGCCAACTTTTTTGCAATGTGTTGCTACCACTAAATTCTAAGTTTATGATTATTTGCAAAAAAAAAATATGTTTCTCAGTTCGAACATTAAATATCTTGTCTTTGCAGTATATTCAATTGAATATAAGTTGAAAAAGATTTGTATTCATTTTATTCTGTTTTTATTTACAAATTACACAACGTGCCAACTTCACTGGTTGTGTACATACATACATATATTGGGTTAGGGTTACAATACATTAAAGAAAACTGTACATGTAAAACTGTACATTGGACCCAATTACACAAAGAAAGGTGAGAGATTGTGGCGCCATCATCCTCACCGAGACATGACTTAAGCACAGCGTTCCAGACAACACCATTCAGGTGAACGGACTAACAACATTCAGGGCGGACAGAAGTCACCTACTCACAGGTAAGCTACGAGGTGGTGGAGTGGCAATCTTCATCAATAACAAGAGGTTCTCTGATGTTAAAGGTGCCAGATGTAGGGATGTCGCCAGAAATGGTACTGCAATCACGGTCAAAATTATTTAGTCCCCTTTAATCCGAATCCTACTCCAAGGAACTTCAAATGGCAATCGATGAGTCCTACGCTGAAGGTTTATCTTTTTTGATTTACCAAGTAATTATGCCAAATTTAACTGATGTCGATTAGCCAAATGTATTTGTAAAGTTACGCAGCAATATTTTCGTCGGGAGTCGGGACAGATTGTTGGCATTATCCTGCTAAAATGTAGAGTTTGACCGCACGGACCACCATCGAAATAATTATATATAATAATATATAATATATTTTATATCGCATAGGCCTACTTTGATGGCAAGTCAAGGCCAACAGTAAAATTACCGTCACATTTCGTTCAGCATAACGACAATGCATCGAACCTGACGCACTGCATTCTCTTCCATTAACGCACATCACCATCGTTCAGTGCAGAATGCAATTCTATGAGTCAACCTACTTTACGCATAAACCACGTAACGCAAAAATCATATAGCCTACTACCATGTCAATACACAAAGTAGAAAATCATTATATGTAATGCATTATACTGTGCCAAGCAAATACCACCCCATGCATATACAGTACCAGAAAACGCAATTAGCCGTGCTAATGTTGGAACGCATTTCCTCAGGGTATCAGCATATTGAGAAAGAACTAGGCACCGACACTATCCATATCCACATAGGTTTTATTTGTCGAAAATATATGTTGCCCTGTCAGTTGGATGACACATCTACATACAGGCTAACGGGCATTTATTTCCCCCGTGTTGATGTGTCATTGACCAGGCTAGCATGCTAACTAAGCTTTACACTAGGAGCTGAGCATCACACAATAAGAATTTGTTGCACGAACATACGAACTTTGACAAGATCATAGACTGTATTGGACAATATAGTTTACATACGAAATGTCAATTTCCATTTATTACAACTAATAAGAAAACACAAATGCCTTACTTACCTAAAGGTAATTAGCAAGTTGGGCGTCAGATGACAATATCTTTGCCTTCAATAGTCTCCATCTTTCAAAGGCATCCCCGATACAAATCCTCGTTTAGTTCCTGGCTTTGTCATGAATAAATTGAGAATCGTAACAATGCCTTTTAGATTTACTGAGCTCTGACATGTTTAGTAACTTTACCAGTGGCAGGAGCGGTGCGTAACTGGCAACCTGGATGTTACACACTCACAGACTTTCTAATTGGTCAAAAGGTGCAGGGCGGGGCATCGAAATTAAAACAATAAAACATTTTTGGGGCTGTAATTCTAATTTTGGAATGAGCATATCCCGGCTGAACTACTGTTATCAGTTATAAAGGTATGATAACATGATTTATTAATGCCTTTTGACATATCAGGGCCATTTTTTAATGATGACTTGACATTAAATTATTACATATGGCACCTTTAAAGTCATCTCAAGTCACTGTTCCGTAGACTTACATTTCTAACAGCCAAATTCCGTCCAGTATAATTGCCTAGAGAATTTTTAGCTATGACTATTACAGTCGTGTACATACACAAAAGACACACTTGCTACATTGTATCAATCTGTGAGCTCAATGCAGGACTCAAATCCGGACTCTGCCTGTATGATCGGGGGCGATTTCAATCAGGCCAAATTGAAGACACTACTCCCACACTTTCATAAATATGTGGACTTTGCAACCAGGGGAAAAAACATTCTGGACCAGGTCTACTCAAACATCAAACAGGCATACAGAGCTGTTCCCTACCCCCACCTGGGAAGCTCGGACCATCTTTCTGTTATGCTAATGCCATCTTACTGTTAGTGAGGAACAAGCTGTGAAGCAGACCTGGCCAGAGCGGGCAACCTCATCACTCCAAGACTGTTTTGACTGCACAGATTGGACTGTTTTTAGGGAGGCTGCCACTTCCAACCAGCATGTCAATATAATGGAAAACACGGAGTCTGTGACGGGATACATATGCAAATGCATGGAAGATGTGACCGTCATTAAACATATCACCACAAGGGCAAACTACAAACCATGGTTCACCAGGGAGGTATGGGAGCACCTAAAAGCAAGGAATGCGGCTTTCAGGACAGGGAACAAAGAGGCTCTCAGAACTGCCAGAGCCAACTTGAACTGCCTGAGAGTAGCAAAGCGTGCCTATGGACAAAAATTTCCAGTCACACTTCACTGACACAAAAGACCTTAGATGCCTATGGCAAGCCATCCAGTCAGTAACTGACTACAGGCCTACACACCCACCGTGCAAGGACAGCACAGACTTCCTAAACTCACTCAATTCATTCTTCAACCGGTTTGAAATACACAACGACACCACTCCAACAAAAGCTCTAAACTGTTTAGACAATCCAACACTTCAACTTGACCCTGCTGACGTTCTGAGGACTCTTCAAAAAGGCTGCTGGACCTGACAATATACCTGGGCGTGTGCTTAGAGACTGTGCTAACTCACTTACAGATGTTCTCACAGACATCTTCAACATCTCTCTGAGCAAAGCCATCGTACCAGAATGCTTCAAAGTAGGGCTGGGTGATATATCGAACATACTCGATATATCGCGGGTTTGTGTCTGTGCGATATAGAAAATGACTATATCGTGATATTCGAGTATACGTTCTCATGCAGTTGCTTTTAGCTCCGGGCATTACACTACAGGCTCTTCTCAGTCTTTCTTGTCTCTCCTTCGCACAGAGACGTAAAACAAGCTCACCTTGTAACACACATCACATACTGTCGCGCGTGCAACGTCATACGCCCTCACGGAGCAGAGAGGTAGCGGCATGGGTAACATTAGCTGTGATTCTAGCGGAGCGTTAATACTAGAGAAAGAAGGTGCGAATCTGGTAACAAATGAAGGAAGAATTAATTCCAAAGAAAAACAGCAGGGAGTCCATCGTCTGGCGGTGGTTTGGCTTCAAGCGGGAAGATGTTGAACAAGTATGCGGCAAAAGCGTTGCTACAAAAAGTAGCACTACTGCTCATTTGTAGCATCATTTGAAAAGTCACCTGCTAGAGAATGAGGAGTGCTTGAAACTCCGCATGTCACATCATTGTTCGGTGCCACACTAACAAAATGCTGAAGCAACCATTTCCAGATCAACACCTTATAAAAAAAATAGTCAACAACAGAAGGAGATAACGTCCGCAGTAACCTACCACACAGCGAAGGACATACACAATTTGATGTCCTATTATGCAGCTAAGTTTAAAATGAGCATATATTAATGCAGTATGCACAAGAATGTTTTAATTTAGACACATAGAATCATCATACTGCTGTGATTATATGCATCAAGTGTTAATTCAAGGCTAAGGCAAAATATCGAGATATATATCGTGTATCGTGACATGGCCTAAAAATATCGAGATATTAATAAAAGGCCATATCGCCCAGCCCTACTTCAAAGCCACTACTATCATACCGCTACCAAAGAATTCACCAGCTACAACACTGGACGACTACCGGCCTATAGCACTCACACCCATCTTGATGAAGTGCTTTGAAAGGCTGGTCAAGGCCCACATAACATCCAGCCTACCTGCCACATTTGACCCTTTCCAGACTGCTTGGTTTGTCTTGTAAGACATTTTGCCGCTTATTCGAGTAGTCTTCATCAGTTCGTGCTCATAGACACCGTCCTTTCAACCATTCCTAAAAGACTCCAACAAATAACTGGAGTTTGAAACATTCTGCTCACAAAAGATGACCAGAATGCCATTTGTGCCGTTCGTTTACCCTGAATGGTATGCTTACGCGGGGGATTCAGACTATTTAGGCGTCAGAAAGAACACGCCACAGCCAACTTCATAATAATACGCGGAGCTAACCACTGGAAATATGGAGGCGAGTCATCCAGACATGCCCTTCCATGATTCTCATTCTTCTACATGTACAGACGCTTGTGGAAATCACACATGAATACCTTAAGAGAAAGCGATTGCGGCTATTTCGGATACAACACTTCTCAGACGGCAAGAGAACTTTCGAATGTCGAGGTCAGCTGTGATTCTACTTACATTTGTCGAAGGAGGGTCAACAAGAATGCGGGCTCCCGTGGATGTGATAAAAAAGGTAGCATGTGCTTTGTATTACCTGGTCGTCGAGGGAAGACTACGGAAAACGGCAAATGCTTTTGGACTGGCAAAGCAGACTGTATCAGTTATTGTCCGCCATGTAAGTTGCGGCCCCCCGATGGGATCACCACACTTTCGTGGTGGGGTGGTTTGCGCGCCTCCATGACCTCTCGAGCTATGTTGGCTGGAGTCTAGTACTCCTGGCAGGGTCTCCCATGCCGAACAGATTGAAGGGTAGAGACCAGACCAAGAGTGATCCCACCGGTCCTCCAGGTTGGGGTTTTGGGCTGAGGGCCAATAACCAGCTCCCGTAAAAAATAGTTTATTACAGTAAACCCACAGCAGAGCAAATTCACTACGGGAAACGCTGTAGCCAGTCCTCGAAATGGGAGAGACACCATGACGCCCAAGGGCCAAAGCCAATACAACCAACGGGACGCCCTTTGGCCAAAAAAGCTACTGCTGCACTCCAAAAAAATGATGAAGATTGGAAATTGGATTGTCAAAACACTTTACACAAGTGGCAATTACACAAGTGGCAATATAGCACTGGCAGTAAAATAACTAACCAAAGCTTACTAGACCAAATATTGCTAAATAAAATTACCAGATATTGGTGAAAAAAAAAACAAAAAAAAAACATTGTAGCTAAAATACAGAGATCTCACCATATGGTATCCTTAAAATACAGCAGCCACCATTTTATTATATTTCTTCAGCGCATACATCGCACTTCCAACGAGAAAAGGAGAAAGCAATATCTGCATCTTTTAATTTTTCTCAAAATACATTCCACTGAGTTAGTTAGACAGAAAGTTCCACAACTGTTCACGTTATCCCATACTTGTGCTACAGCATTCATCTCATTGTGGAAAATGTGAATGTTTTAAGTGGAACTAAATGTGATCTCTGAACGGGATACACATTATTTCCAAAGCAGGGCCCCCATTCAAATATACAATACGCATGCACCTCCTGGTACCCTAGCACCTCCATAACCCTCAAATCTAAACTCCAAACATCTCAGAACAAGCTAGTCAGGTTACTTCTAGACCTCCACCCCAGATCCCACCTCACTCCTACCCACTTCTCTAAAGTGGGCTGGCTCAAGGTGGAGGACAGAGTTAAACAACTTGCACTGAGCCTAGTCTATAAAATCCACTACACCTCCCTGATACCGAAGTACATGTCAAACTACTTCCTTAACGTAAATGACCGCCATAACCACAACACCAGGGGGAGCTCCACTAACCAAGTTAAACCCAGATTCCGAACTAACAAAGGTCTTAACTCATTCTCTTTCTATGCCACATCAATGTGGAATGCGCTCCCAACAGGCATAAAAGAAAGGGCATCTCTATCCTCCTTCAAAACCGCAATAAAAGTTCACCTCCAGGCAGCTACAACCCTAAACTAACACCCTCCCCGGATTGCTAATAATCAAATGTAAACAATGAAATGCAGATACTTTTTCTTATGCCTTCTGATCTCTCTCTCTCTCTCTCTCTCTATGTCCACTACTTGCTGTCCATATCCTACCCCCCCCCCACTCCACACCCCTGATTGTAAATAATGTAAATAATTCAATGTGATTATCTTGTGTGATGACTGTATTATGATGATAGTATATATGATAGTACAGGGGTCACCAACGCGGTGCCCGCGGGCACCAGGTAGCCCGTAAGGACCAGATGAGTAGCCCGCTGGCCTGTTCAAAAAATATCTCAAATAGCAGCACTTACCAGTGAGCTGCCTCTATTTTTTAAATGGTATTTATTTACTAGCAAGCTGGTCTCGCTTTGCCGACATTTTTAATTCTAAGAGAAACAAAACTCAAATAGAATTTGAAAATCCAAGAAAATATTTTAAAGACTTGGTCTTCACTTGTTTAAATAAATTCATTATTTTTTTACTTTGCTCCTTATAACTTTCAGAAAGACAATTTTAGAAAAAAAAATCCAACCTTAAAAATTATTTTAGGATTTTTAAACACATATACCTATTTGCCTTTTAATTTCCTTCCTCTTCTTTCCTGACAATTTAAATCAATGTTCAAGTAAAACAATTTTTTTTATTGTAAAAAATAATAAATACATTTTAATTTAATTCTTCATTTTAGCTTCTGTTTTTTCGACGAAGAGTATTTGTGAAATATTTCTTCAAACTTATTATGATTAAAATTAAAAAACATGATTCTGGCAAATCTAGAAAATCTGTAGAATCAAATTTAAATCTTAATTCAAAGTCTGTTGAATTTCTTTTAAAATTTTTGTTCTGGAAAATCTAGAAGAAATAATGATTTGTCTTTGTTAGAAATATAGCTTGGTCCAATTTGTTATATATTCTAACAAAGTGCAGATTGGATTTTAACCTATTTAAAACATATCATCAAAATTCTAAAATTAATCTTAATCAGGAAAAATACTAAAGATGTTCCATAAATTATTTTTTTTATTTTTTCAAAAAGATTCGAATTAGCTAGTTTTTATCTTCTTTTTTTCGGTTGAATTTTGAATTTTAGAGAGTCGAAATTGATGTTTCAAAATTTCATTGTCATTTTTTTTGTGTTTTCTCCTCTTTTAAACCGTTCAATTAAGTGTAAATATCATTAATTATTAATAATAACATAGAGTTAAAGGTAAATGGAGCAAATTGGCTATTTCTGGCAATTTATTTAAGTGTGTATCAAACTGGTAGCCCTTCGCATTAATCAGTACCCAAAAAGTAGCTTTTGGTTTCAAAAAGGTTGGTGACCCCTGTGATAGTATATATCTGTATCATGAATCAATTTAAGTGGACCCCGACTTAAACAAGTTGAAAAACTTATTCGGGTGTTACCATTTAGTGGTCAATTGTACGGAATATGTACTTCACTGTGCAACCTACTAATAAAAGTCTCAATCAATCAATACTAGTACATGTCTGATGAAAAACAACATTATTTTGTTATTTTCATTATAAGTGGGCCAAATCACCTATATTTGAACATTATCTAATGGAAATGACTGCTGTCTGATAATCACATTAATAACACAGTAACAATCATGTGTCTGAGTACACCTATTAATCAAATGTAATCCAACATGTCATTGTCATGTTAATAATTAAATATAAAGTTAGTAAACATGTGACAGTAAGAAGTAAACAAACATGTTATTTTCATGTTAATGATGAAATATAAAGTTAGTAAACATGTGAGAGTAAGGAGTAAACAAACATGTTATTTTCATGTTAATGATGAAATATAAAGTTAGTAAACATGTGAGAGTAAGGAGTAAACAAACCTGTTCTGTGTAACACAACTTGATTGAAAACAGCGTCCAGTAGTTGACGTAGTCTCCTGTTCTCCGCTTTTGTTCGAGAAAGTTCCTCTTTGTACTCTACTATCGTTCTTTCGCACATTTTCACACAATCACAACACTTTACACTCACACTTGATCTCTGCTTAGCGATGTGTTGATCAAATCCGCGTCTCTTTGCAAGCTAAACTCACGAGCACAACGAGCACGTTAAGCTAACTAGCGCTAAAATAACTAGCAAGCTAAGCGGGCCTAATAATTTACAAAGACGAGTCGAGTTTATCCTGACACGGAGGATTAATAGAGTGTAGTTAGTAGCGATGTGAGGAGATGTGCCGAGGATTAGAAGCGTGTGTGGAGTGAAGGAGGGGACTTTGCTGCAAAGCGCATATCCTCCAAGAGTGCTTCATTTAGGGGCGGAGCCAATGTGTCAGAGTGATGGGCAAGTCATGAACGACCCGTTCAAAATGTATGTTTTCATAGTATCCATCCATCCATTTTCTACCGCTTATTCCCTTCGGGGTCGCGGAGGGCGCTGGAGCCTATCTCAGCTACAATCGGGTGCCCACACAAAAAAAACACGGCAACAAATGATATTTCAAGTATATAAACCGTATTTGACCTTAAATCAGATACATATGAAAATAATTAACAAGTACTGTTTTTAATGCACTTATTTTAGCTCTTTTGTATCTGCCACAACTTGGAAGGCCTGTCGGTGAAAACAATTGATTGATTGATTGATTGACACATTTATCAGCCGACTGTGAGGGAAGAGAATACATTTTATGAATCGGTACAGTTTACACTGTACAGTACATATTCCGTACAAATGACCACGAAAGAGTAACACCCAAATAAGTGTTGCAACTTGTTTAAGTCGGCGTCCACGATAATCCATTCATGGTACAAATATATACTATCAGCATAATACAGTCATCATACAAGTTATTCATCAGAAGCAATGTCACTAATAGACATAATAAAGTAGGTCACAACTTTGGAGGATATTTACAGCAAGCAGTGAAGGATAGAAGCTCAGAGAGCATGAGAAAAGTATATATAATTATTTACAGTATTTACAATCCGGGGGTGAGATGTGGAGAGGGTGGCATGGTGGTGGGGAGGCAGTGCCCCAGAGCACCTTGGGAGGTTCAAAGTCTACATGAAATATGCGACCAGTCAATAGAAATTGTGTATATCAGATGCTATAAAAAGGGCACGGAAGTGTTCAACAATCGCTTTATTGAACACATATGATCAACAAGAATATAGCAAGCAGAGTAAGAGAACATGTTATCAATTTTACTTAATTGTTATCCCGCCTTCCGCCCGAATGCAGCTGAGATTGGCTCCAGCACCCCCCGTGACCCCAAAAGGGACAAGCAGTAGAAAATGGATGGATGGATGGATGGATGATTTGACTGATTGTTTGATAGTGTCTCTCCAACACGTCCATGCAAGCCCCTCACAGCTTCACTAACAATTGTACTAAACAGATCCCTTAACATCACAAATAACATTAGATTGACAAATGATGACAAGTAAACTAAATGTGATCTGCGGATTATTATTCACGTCCAGTCAAGAAGAAGAAGCTGTTGTAGCGTGCATTCACACACTACATCACCATGACAACATACATACAACATCTAGTGTGGCCTGGATGGATATGGCCTTTTAATATTTTAAGTGTTATCTTTTTCATGCACTTTCATGACATTCACAAGTCAAAGTAAAACTTATTGTTTGATGATTTTCACACAGCCAAAAAAAAAAGTGTTATGACAAAGTCCGCCTCAGTTATGAGCTAGCCTTTATTCACGACATAAACATTTGTGCTGTCTGGACATAATCGACTTAAAAATAGTGCAAAACATTGTTAAATATACAAACGTGTACAATCAAAGCATGATTAACAAAATACTAGAATAACAATTGTAATACAAATATGAATAAATATCTATCAAATAGGGATTTGACTTGACCAATATATCTTATTGAACAAGATTTGAATGCCAGGGCAGAAACTTTACATTTTTAGCCTGGATTCAAACTTTCCTAGAAAACCTGAAATGCTCTGATTCTCGAACATCTACACACAAGGGTGTCATGTCCACATCTGCTTTCAACTCCCTTTAACCGTCCCCCGACAATCTGGGCCATCTACCAACTGGTCTTAGAGCGACATAGTAGTTTAGCATGCATGTGTGTACATGTAGCATTTACAGGTCCTTAAGCTTATGTCTGTCAAGAATGAGTGAATGTTGACCATAAAACTGAGTGCTGACCCCCACATCACCCTGTCCTGGCATCATGACAAAAACTGTAATTTCATTTTCACCAGAAACTACCTTTACAGGGGAATGTAAGTGCATGGAGATCTGGCCTGCTCCCCACATACCATACATAGTTCAATGAGGCCTCTCTCCTCTGACTTAGACTGGGATGTATTCTGTATGTCAGCAAACATGTATGCTATAGCAGTTTATACTCATAAATTATTATGTAACCACAAAGATGGACCACTATTTATAAGAACTGGCTGTTGGCTTGCCTTACACAGTCCTACAGAACATGTGATTTCCTATTGCAGCAGATACTAGACTTGAAAATACAAACAACCGAACATCTGGCTGTAGAACATTTTGTCATCTAGTTACCAACAATTTTAGCAGCTTTGTTTAATTATCATCCATTATACAGATGTGCATAAAAATGTGAGTTTTGTGGAAGAAACATAAGAAATATAAAGGAAGAAAATAAGCTTGATCTCCTCTGTAAAATGTTTTTGTGTATGATCTCTCAAATCTCCTGTTTCCATTTGGAAGTTTACCCAAAGATAAAGATGAAAGGAAGAAGTGTGCAGTGCTTTTGAAGAAGAAATACGTATTTGCAAGTAATTTCTCAGTGTGGTGGTTTTGATAAGACAGAAAATATTGTTTGACTCAGAAATGATTTCATTCCTTCATCTTGACGTTACTAGTTCACCTCCAAGGACTAGATGTGTCATCACAAAGTCCTTCAGCAATGATAAATGTAAAAATTATCAATCACAGTGCAGGCATTTATCCCTGTACATTGTATTATTTTTAGGTACTATGCGTCTTTGTTTTAGCTGGAAAAGGGCGGGAATAGCCTAGTTACCAGTACATCTTCCTCCAGAAGAGAACATGTCTGTGACCTCTCAGGTTATCCAGAAACTGGAACCTCACACTAGGGGTGTTGCTACGCATAAAGCTCGACTGGGGCACAGCCCCCACTATAATTACTTTGCACCCCTCCAAAACACACACACACACACACACACACACACACACACACACACACACACACACACACACACACACACACACACACACACACACACACACACACACACACACACACACACACACATTTGTCTCTGCTTCAAGGGAAATAATTATGACATGTAGTCTCTTCTCAAGGATAAGGCTTCAAGGATAGGGCTATCACTTTTGTATTCCGAAGTCCAAATTAGGGCCTCTTTGGGCCTATGAAAAGTGATCCAGTTCACCTGCGAATGTCAAACTAAGGGCCTTATCTTATTATGTGCTCAAACTGAAACACTACTATTTACTTAAACTTGGTGGTTCGCTTTCTCCAAGGTGAATATAAACCTTCACCATAAGCAAAAAAAATATGAGTTGAATAATTCACTTCAGTATCTAATGGTGCATCAGAATTGGTGTTTTGCAGAAAGAATGTTGTTCATGTTTTGTGTGGGCCTTGTGTGTCCTCACCCAGCCAGTCTCTGGTAAACAATGTTCCATCATGCTGACATCCACTGAATGGGACGGTATAGCTCGGTTGGTAGAGCGGCCGTGCCAGCAACTTGAGGGTTCCAGGTTCGATCCCCGCTTCAGCCATCCTAGTCACTGCCGTTGTGTCCTTGGGCAAGACACTTTACCCACCTGCTCCCAGTGCCACCCACACTGGTTTAAATGTAACTTAGATATTGGGTTTCACAATGTAAAGCGCTTTGAGTTACTTGAGAAAAAGCGCTATATAAATGTAATTCACTTCACTTCACTTCACTGAATGTGAGAGGTCGTAAAACACCACATAAACATACATACGCCAGCCCCTGGGTTCGACTTCTCAAGGATGCTGAGTGTCTCCTATCTTGGGAAGTTGTGAAGAAGTTGTAACGGACAGGACATTGAACTCAAGTTGGAGCCCCGAAATTGTAAATTGACTGACACTCTGTAAGAGAGACATGGCACCATCTGTGTCCTAATTGATATGATGACATACAGCAATTTTCAAGGTCCAACTTTCAGTCAAGGGTCTATGACATCAAATGGAAGTATACATCTGACCTGGCTCCTCAGAGGAACTGCAGTCTTGTTCTAATACTCGGAATAAAGTTATCCAAGGACTGTCCATTAGTCCGCCCCTGATGCTGGGGCACATCCAGTGATGCTGGTAACGTGTTACTTAGTAACGCAATATGACCAAGTTTTTCAGCAACAAGTAAAGCGTTACTATTTTCAAACCACTAATCCAAGTTAAAATCTTTTTCCTGAATGAAAACATGTAATATTTACTTCATTCTTGCCTCTTCGGGAGTGATGTCATGCATGAATATCACATTTCAGCACAAGGATGTGTCACGTGTAATACATACTAAGCATGTGAGCAGCAATCGTGAACATTACAACACAAACCAAAACAAGCTCTGACCTACTATGACAGGTCACGACAGTTATTTTGTTGTAGCTTTGATTTATGGCACTATGTGGTATTGTGCCATATAAGCGTGTGTGTGTGTGTGTGTGTGTGTGTGTGTGTGTGTGTGTGTGTGTGTGTGTGTGTGTGTGTGTGTGTGTGTGTGTGTGTATGTGCGTGTTTTGGTGCAAACATGGTGCTTGTATTTTGAATCTATATCCTGTGATTCCTGGCAAAAAGTTGGCTTACTGAAATAGCAAAAATCTACATTTTCGTGGTACTTGTTTTGGTTAAAGAGTCATCTTCAAGTATTTTTTCTTACATGTTTATGCTGTATTACTTTTTGTCTTCTGCCTGTCTCACTTTGCTAGATGCATCATATTCAGACTAATGTCTCGCCTTACTTAGAGTGTGTTTACTTTTCCTAACTAAGAGTTTCCTGCTTGTCTCCAACCCTTCCCCCATGCATTCCTGAGCTAAGATAAAACGTGTGTGCCTCACCGACACGCTCCTGTAAACAGACACCTTTTGCCTTTTGAGGCCTCAAATAAATACTAAAAAAAAAAAGGTATTCTCTGAACATTTCTTATTAAATACATTATTAAATGGTAAAACAACACTTTTACTTTTGCATGTCCTTATGTCACTGCAAGATGATGTTACGTTTTGGACGCATAGCTGCAATGGTTGTGTTCTCTCGATGCAGAATGTTACACCTTTCCTGCTTGTCGGCTCCCAGACCGTGGTCGAGGAGCGCAGGGAAGACGTTCCCTCCAGGGCTGATGTATTGTTGGGGGTAACCCCCTCCACTTTACCCTACAGTTCTGCTCTTGGGTCGGAATGACAAGGCCGTCGATTCGTTGCAACTCTGTCGCGTTATTTATATTTTCCACAAAACCAACCGGACATCCACTAAGCTACTAATGCTCCTGCACACTAACTTCTACCGCTCCCTCACCTCACTTGCCCACTCACTTACTCAGTCGCTCACCTCACATACTGCCATTCTTAAAGGAGCACACACACACGTACGCTACTCTCACAACATTACCCCCACTCTGGATGACAATTACAACATAATTACACAGTTTACTGTAATAACTCAAAATATTCACAGAAAAATACACCAATTGCATTTTACACCATAGTGCATACTGTGGTTATTTATGTCATGTATAATTATATTATAGGATTGGAAGTAGTATGTGTTTGTATTTGGCCACATCATCTTTTAAAAGTATTTTTCTACTAAGGTCAAAGTGCAAAGGTTCATAACCGGCACTGAAGAGAGTGTCCACAGGAGATTGGGAATCCCATAAGAATATAGGTGTCAGGAGGAAGATTAAAGACATTAACAACACCTGGTAGAAGGTCTACAGATGGGGACAGAGGATAGGGTTCGGAGGTCACCCGACTTAAACTAATCATAGTAATAATGACAAGGAAACATAGACAGGCCAAACTGTCCGACATCAAGATAAGACCCACAAGGAGAGGGGGTTTACAAGAAATGGTATTTGTGTACCCTGCCTTCCGCCCGAATGCAGCTGAGATAGGCTCCAGCACCCCAGCAACCCCAAACGCGACAAGCGGTAGAAAATGGATGGATGGATGTATGTTCGGATAGGACAACAGAATGAAGAGATTTGGCACACTTCTTCTCCTAGAGCTGCAGCTCTAGTCCAAGGCTCGCTGAAACAAATACAGCTTTTTGTTAAACGATTCTTCTTGGCGTCTCCTTGGCTCATCATCCATCACACGACCATCAAATATACAACAATTTGGCGTCAGGATCCTAGCTACTCTTTTGCTACAAAGTCCACAACGGTGCAGTGGTCTGGGACCAACTCTCTCTATCAAGCCGGCATATAAAAAGGTGAGTGCTTACTCACATGATATAGACAGATATGGCCTCTTGACTTTGCTGTGCTGTGTGGGGCAAGCTAAAACTACCTGTGTGTGGGTTTGGTCGGTGTGTGTGTGTGTGTGTGTGAGGGGCTAACGACACCGCCGAAATTGTTTTTTATTTAGTTTGAATAAAAGGGGGAGTACCCTTTAAGTTAGAACAAGTAAGGAAAATAGCTAAAGATAAAGAAGTGAAATGAGCAAAGAAGTGAAATGAGCAAAGAAGTGTAATGAGCGATGAAGTGAAAGTGAAAGTTAAGCCTAGGATAGTCGAGCAATCTTGTTTTTATGCTGGACGGCACTGTGCGATCGAATAAATGTGTCACCTGCGGGTCACAACTTACTGCGGGGTCGTTCCTCCCAGATGCAGAGCGGACAACTCCGGAGGAAAGCATGAAGGTAGGATATGATTTATTCCTCATAAATAATCCAACTTACAAAAAACAGGCAAACCACAAAAGGCAAGCGTGACTAACACACGGGAAGCTATGGCGAGACTTAGCACAGGAATCAAAGCGTAGAAAACAAGAAATACCCAACGTAACTGTTGCATTCGCAAACAATGAAGCCAGACTGAGTGTGGCGAGCAACGTGAATAAATAGCTCTCTGATTAGTGCTCAGCAGCAGGTGAACATGCCGAACACTAATCAGAGGCAGGTGAAACAAATTAGTACCCATGGTAACCAAAACAAACCCAGAAGTGCACAAAACAGGAACTAAGGGAGTCCAAAACTAACAGAACATAAATAAACAAAACATGATCCGGCCACGGATCATGACAAAATGAGGGAATGTATGCCCTATAAGTGTTGGTAAGACAGAGGTGAATCAGTAATTGCATTTTGCGGAACTTTGTGAGAATATAGTCATATAGTCATAAGTATAATTGGAGATTAACCTGCGCAGGTTACATTTTTATTACGTGTAAGATGACGGCTCAGACGGAGGTAACATGGACTCTGTGATGTATGGCGCGTGTGGTAACGGCTGGCGCACAATGTTTTATTTATTTGGGAGGTTCCAGAGACTCTCACCTTTGTTATGTTTTTTATGTTTAATTTGCGGGCTATTCTCCAGAAGGTAACGGTTATCTCTGGGCTTTTATTTATTTTCCAGCTGAGATAACGAGGACTCAGTAATTTATGTGGTCCGTAGATTATTTTTTTTGTTTTGCTCTACAAACGTTTTATATGGTGTTTATTTATGTATTCTGTGTCAGGTAACGGGTGACTGTCACATGGTTATTTTTAAAGGTTGATAAAGATAAAGATTTTTTTTATGTATGAATGTGGTGAAAATATAACCCCGGGGTTCAAATGTGACTAGCGACACCTAGAGTAAGGACACCAAGAGGTGCAAGACACCCAAAGTAGGTGGACCTGAGAGAAAGGTTTAAAATTACAATAAATACCTTAAGAACTATAATAGGAAGGCCAAATAAATATTAATACATGAACTATTAAATAAATTAATGTGGGCGCCGGAGATTGTGAAGTATTAAAATAGGATCCGAATAAAATATAGACTAAAGATACATATAGCGCTTTTGAAAGGGACCCAATGATATTGTGGAGGTTGCCCTCCAGTGGGTTCTTCTGACCACCAAACATCAACATGAGAGCCTGGGTCAGGGTTACAACACGGGTTTATTTTTCAATAGTTCACCAGGTTGCTTTCCAGCAACTGCCTTTTTGTGTCTGTGACTGTGTCTTTGTCTGGCTCAGTCTCGCTCTCGCTCTCGCTCTCGCTCTCGCTCTCGCTCTCGCTCTCACTCTCACTCTCACTCCAGCTCCAACCACTTCTCTCCTCCCAGCTGCTGCTAATAAAGGGCGACAGGTGATTAGATTACAAGGCCCACCTGGGCCATCTACACACATGTCGCTGTCTTCGAGGCACACCCCGTTCCGCTGCAGGCCCGCAGGCCACGCCCCCCTCCACAGATATATATACATATAATTAAGATAATAAAGCAAATAAGCACCTAGATTAATAACTATAAATTAAGTTGATATATATTACATGATAAAGTGATATAAAATATGTTCCATGTTTATAAGTTAGGAGAATACAGGTAAAATTGTTACAACGGTGCGTTAGGCATCATTATTTTTGCCAACTATGTGTGTGTCTTGTCAAACCCCCTCCGTTTCGTCTCTCCTAATAGACCTGAGTCAGTGTGTGTGTGTGCGTTGTCTAGGGTCAGAGGTCAACAGTGTGAGCCAGCGTTGCTGTGCCTGAGGGCAACAAACCTTATAAACCCATTATTGTAAATTACAGTGGATACATTGTCAGTGCACAGGACCGAGTACATACCATGGCGAGACACAATTAAAACCATTGTGTTGGCTAAAGTTGAATATTCTATGTTGCTAGTGTGTCATGTAGTGTTGGCATATTTGGCAGTTAGAGAGTCTGGTGTAACTTTCTGAAGTTGAGTTGTTTTGGGAATATTAAGGTGTTTGGAGTCTTTTAGTATAAATAAGAGAGTATTGCTGTGTGTGCATTACAGATGATCCTAATTTGTGCTGACAAACGTAGCATGAGTGATTTTTGGGTCTCCATGCAGGGAAACGCTGCAAACAGGTGTCCCAGGACTAACAGAGAACATTTTTGGGGAGCTGGTAGTCAGTAATTTTTACGTTTATTGTCTAGTGAGTTCTTTCCAGTCTTGTTGTATGTGAGGATTGAAATTGGCTAATCAACTATGAATAATATTGTTGTTAGGAAAGTTAGACTTCCAGTTGGCTGTTCGCCATGTGCATTCAATTATTATGAGTTAGATTGAGATAATGACAGGGAACACAATGAATAAATGCACAGGCATAGGAATTACAGCAGTTATCATTTGACTGTAATAAGTAACCCCTTCAATGGAATAATTAAAAAACAAAACATAAGAACTAAAATAAACGCTTTTATTTTGAAGATTGCCAGGTACGGGCAGGAAATCTCATTGTGCCTGAGTGTCTAAGAGTGGCGTGACCATACGTTATGATCATACATGTCAGACACCGACCACACAGTTTAAGAGGCAAAAAACATAGAAATCAATAAAATAATTACATTTAAATTGTGTGCTAAGCGAACAGCACTATTTCTCAGTCAGTGCATGGCCGTGTGTGACCATTCTCAGTAACACAACAGTTTGCTTGGTATGTTTTGAAAGTAACACTTAAAAAATAGTAATACAAAATTGGAGGAATGACTCCTCTTTTGTTGTCAAAGTAGAGGTTGATTTGTTTGATTTTAAAAATGAAATGTTACCTAGAGGTGGCAGACAGTGTTCAGTTAGTTATAATTTTAGTTATACTAAAAAACTAAAAAACCTTTGCACAAGAGAAAAAGTATGAGGCATGTCAGCATATGATTAGAGGCATATGCTTGTAAAGCTGCAGGTAGAATAAGTAAATAATATCCGTACGATCTTTAAAAATGGGGATATTAATCTAACTTTCATCAGAAGAATTCATGTTGTGATTTTAAATATGCAGGAGGCTTAACAACATACATATAATAAATATTGTAACAAAACAGCAGTGATAACAGAAACAACGTAATTCATTTAGGCCCCGTTTACACTAAGATAAGGTTATCCGGGGTAAATCACACCTAACCTTATCCGTGTCCACACACAACAATGCCACCGTTTAAGACCCCCGCCCCCTTCGTCCGCCGGCGCAAAGCGAACTAGTACGCATGCGTGGAAAAAAATAAAATAAATAAATACACCTGAGCATCCATCTGCTCCAATCTCCCCAGGAGATGACTTTACTTCACAGTGAAGTTATTTAAAAGAGCTATATTGTAAATCGTTTGCTGTGCATTTTACATTTGTTGCTGTGTTTTGTGTGCAAGTTTTTAAATTAAAATGTATCTCCTTTGAACAATATCCAGTGTTGTGGTATTTCAATAAACTATAATCCAGTGTGCTGCGAGGTCCTATTGTAGTGAATCACACCTGAGACATCATACAAGAATCAAATCTTTAATCGACATGAGAAAGTAGACAATGCGATAAAGAACATTTTACAACAATTACAACAACTAATCTAGACAGAGAATACCCAAAGTATTGTTGTTGCGGGTTGACTCCGCCGTTGGGGTATTCTTTCGTGAGATATGGCGTCAGAGGATAAGTTGGGTCACCCAAAATAAAAACAGGGGCCGGATCTTCATCTTCCAGCAGTTGTTTGGGACACGAGGGGATGGTAACATCTTTCAGCTGTGCACTAATGGAGGAGTTAGCGAAGATGCGGGCATCAAGCACGCTGCCTGGCCATTTCACAGTCACACCCATAAAGCAATATTTCTAGTCACACACTGCCTGTCTGAAAAGTGTTGTATCCCAAATAGCTGCAATCGCGCGTTGCCTTCTCTTAAGGTATTGATTTGTGATTTCCACAAGCGCCTGTACATGTAGACGAAGGAGAAACACGGACATATCCGGATGATCCGCCTCCATCTTTGTTATGAAGCTGACTATGGTGCGTTCTTTCTGATGTCTCTTCCTGTGTGGAGCGCGGTCTTTCTGGCGTCACTTCCTGTGTGGGCGGGGTCTTTCTGGCGTCACTTCCTCTCCGAACTCACTTTGTAAACGATCAATGAGTCTATACAAAGCTAAGTGCCGGAGATTCAAGAATTACACGGCGCACTTAGCCGTGTAAAAATTTGTCCGAGGAGGGGGACCTTAAACACTGGTTTAGTGTGGCTGAAACGGGGCTTAGGCTAAATAATTATTTGTTTAAGGGGTTAAACGACTTAGTTTAGACATGGCTTTAGAGACACGCCAAATGAAATACTGAGGAGACGCTCTCAAGTATTCACATCGGGCTCATCTGTAAATGAAAAAAGGTATACTGTTAATTTACAAGAGGATGATTTTGTTTTGGATTGTTTAGAAATAGGACAGATTTCCAAAATTATCTTTTCAAGAGAAATATTATCATTTTATATGAAACTTTGTTCTAAAGTGTAGCAGAAGGAAGAAAAAAAAAGAGGGAGGAACAACTACTTTTGAGTGTGTGTGTGTGTGTGTGTGTGTGTGTGTGTGCGTGTGTGTTTACGACCCCTGCCCTGAAGAATGCAGAGGGGGATGTGGACTAGTAAGTAAGCTGCGGCTCGCGACTCTTTAACTTTTCTAGCAGTGGAGCTAATTGGGAAGATTTACCTTATCCATAATATGAAAAAGATGAAGCGTTGCTGCTATTAGTAACTAATAAGTGACATAAAATCTAATGTATTTTATTTATGTAGCACCGTCTGGAAACATTTTAATGGTTGCAGAGTGATGGATAGGAAACAATAAACATTTAAGAGCTAGATAGAACTGTACACGAGCTCGAACCGGAACCAGTCGTGTCACTTTCAAAGTATGAACAAATAAAAGAAGAGATTACACATCTCTCATGTGAATTAAAAGTAAAAGAGTAAAATATGTTTTAGGAGGTGATTAGGTTTAAATGGAATTATAGAAGGTGGTATTAAGATTGATTGATTGATTGAAAAGTTTATTAGTAGATTGCACAGTACAGTACATATTCCGTACAATTGACCACTAAATGGTAACACCCGAATAAGTTTTTCAACCTGTTTAAGTCGGGGTCCACGTTAATCAATTCATGGTAAGGGCACCAAAGGATACCTTTCTGAAGCTTTGAACCAACAGCAGGTAATGTATGTGATCCCTTCTGGATCTTAATCATGTAGAAATTATTCAGCAAACCCCAGAGACTGTGTGATGGTCTACATTTTTGAAGGGGTCTAAAATATTTTGAGGTGAGGCAAGCGATTTGAAAACAGTACAATACATCCATCCATCCATCCATCTTCTTCCGCCTATCCGAGGTCGGGTTGCGGGGGCAGCAGTCTAAGCAGGGAAGCCCAGACTTCCCTCTCCCCAGCCACATTGTCCAGCTCTTCCCGAGTTATCCCGAGGTGTTCCCAGGCCAGCCGGGAGGCATAGTCTTCCCAACGTGTCCTGGGTCTTCCCTGTGGCCTCTTACCGGTCGGACGTGCCCTAAACACCTCCCTAGGGAGGCGTTCGGGTGGCATCCTGACCAGATGCCCGAACCACCTCATCTGGCTCCTCTCGATGTGGAGGAGTAGCGGCTTTACTTTGAGCTCCCCCCGGATGACAGAGCTTCTCACCGTATCTCTAAGGGAGAACCCCGCCACCCGGCGGAGGAAACTCATTTTGGCCGCTTGTACCCGTGATCTTGTCCTTTCGGTCATAACCCAAAGCTCATTACCATAGGTGAGGATGGGAACGTAGATCGACCGGTAAATTGAGAGCTTTGCCTTCCGGCTCAGCTCCTTCTTCACCACAACGTACACAGTACAATACAGTTTAAAAATAATTTTGAAAGTAAACTGGTAACCGATGGAAAGGTGTTGAATTATGGTAACATGGTCACCTTTTAATAATCATCAGAAGCAAGTGGCACATATTTGTACTAACGCAAAAGTTCAATCCGAAGTAAGGTGAAAACTGAATAGATAAATGAATAAATAAAAGCAGTGATTACACGCTCACATTTATTAAATGATAAAACGTGTTTGATGTTAGCAAACAGGCTAAGAGGAAAGATGGATCAGATAACAGAATTAACTTGTTCATTTGTCGAACCTGAAACCAAACTTTTGTCTGAGTGCATAAAAGGAACAATCATGGGTTCCAGGCCACTGGAAGTCACGTTTGGACAGATTAAATTAACTTTAAGCTTGTTACAGTTGAATGGAGGAAGCTCACAGTTAACCAGGCTATTAAGTCCTTGAGGAAATTACAAAAATGTTTTTTGGAGAGGTCGCCTTTCCTTTTGTTTGGCAGTCATCAACATGAGGAGAAAATAACATAGTGTAATTGTTCCTACAACAGGTTAGACTTACATTGTTGTTTTTCAGTTAACATGAGGACACAAATACAAAACATAGTGCACAGCATGATCGAGTTTAGGAATCAAATTAAGAAGGCCAATCAAACGAGTAATACATTTTAATTGTTTATCTAATATGTGTAACCCCATTTGGCAAGTACTGAACGTTATGATAAATGGAATATTTCTCAAGACTGGGAATTTGATGATTTATGAAGTGGTGACCTACAGGTTGGAAAACAGGATGGAAACAATTATTTAGAAGATAAAAAAAATAACCAGGTTGTGTGTTAATTTATGAAGTGCATTAAAGTTAAACAGTCCCAAAAGGACATTTTAAAAATGAAAAATGAAATTGCATCGGGTACAAATATGGGAGTCCATCCATCCATCCATTTTCTACCGCTTATTCCCTTCGGGGTCGCTGGAGCCTATCTCAGCTACAATCGGGCGGAAGGCAGGGTACACCCTGGACAAGTCGCCACCTCATCACAGGGCCAACACAGATAGACAGACAACATTCACACTCACATTCACACACTAGGGCCAATTTAGTGTTGCCAATCAACCTAAAATATGGGAGTCTTTTTCCTCATACAAATTTTGAGTGGGCAAGCAAGTGATTACTCTGGTAGAAACAATAATAAATTAATCATTTGATAACCTTATAAAATATGTACTGCTAGAGCAAGAGTAAGCAGATTGCTATAGACAGAGAAAAAAAAATGGCTATGTTGTGCCGGATTTTAATATGTATGTCCGAGTTGTATTCATTCAGGCACAGAAGACAGCAGACGGGCCATAAACCCGACGATTCAGGAGTGGGACCAAAGCCTGCTGATGGGGGATGTGTGAAAGGTCACAAAGGACCCAGGTGGAACTGTGGGCTGTGTCAGCCACCCAATAGTCCAGGAATGCCTACATCACACTGGACACGACTGTTGGAGCAACTGGTCAACAACCACAAACAACCTAGCAATGATAGCAAGAACACAGTAGCTAGATATGCTGTACATGCAAAACAGGTTGCTGTAGAAAGCTACAAAGGGGGGTTACCACCATTAGGATCAACTCTTGTCTACATCAGAGAAACAACCACATGGTTCCAATAATTGCTTTTTGTGTTGGGAATTGGACTAGCCTTGTTAAAGTGGCAATTTTTGGAAATAATTTTTAGGAAAATGATACACATGGAATATTCTGCCTAGATATTATGGTAATCATAATTGGTATATTTGTATTACAGCTGACCACCGCTGGTCTACTTTGACCCATACTAGATTTATTGATATACGTAATTAGACATAAAGGTACATACAAAACATATCAGTCACTAATGGAGAGACCACCTTGTCCAGCATTGTCAGTTTCTCAAATAAAACGGTAATACCTCTAGTGGCCGAGACTTACCCTAACATTTAGAGGAAATATGTTTATCTCATACATACGCTCAGATAGTAATTTAGGTTGACAGTTTTGTGGTACGTGAACAGTTAAATAGCTTTTAGAAGAAATTCTGAAAAAGGAGATAATTAATAATAGATAGTGTGGAATCTTGAGCAATATGGTTGATTTCTTATTAATTGCATGAATATAGTTAATGGAAGATCACATTAAATACATGACCTCACGTTCAGTGGGTATTTGTTTACGATAAAAAACACGAATTAAAATATAGTTTTGACTTATCTTTTAGATATCCTTTGATCTGACTGGGTGGTTGTAAGTGAACACAAAACACTTGTACTATCTTGAACACAGTTTTTGTTTGTCTTTTTTCATGTGGGAGCGAATTCATAAAGAAATAGAGGCCTCCACTAAGTCCAGAGCTTCCAAAGGGACAGCTTCACCCGCCAATTGTCATCGCCTTGCGCCGTCAAATCACCGTGGACAGCACATGTTATGTGTCCAAAGAATGTTTTAAAGGCGAGTAGAGTTTAACACTATGTGGACGAACATCTGTACTGCATACCGTAATATATTTTTGACAACATTTTTGACAACGGACTGACAATTTGAATCTTATTGTTGATTTATGAAATGTTACTGATCTGGCTGCTTACACATTAAGGATAACATGCTGTACATGCCATTAGCATTAAATATGACAACAGTTGATGGTCTTAGGAACAGACATAGGGACATGAAACGGTAGCTAGGACAGGGAAAGCACATATCACCCAAAAGTATGGTGGTCAACACACATGGAAAAGCAGTGGATGGTTACGACGCAAAGAATAAACCGGCTGTTGACCAGTTTGAAATGGACGTTGCAACGAATAACAATGCCTTGTAACAACTGACACTATTCATCCTGCAAGCCAAACTACAAGAAGGACGGCTGCCATCAGCGAGATGCAAGTTGGCTGAAGCGGTTTAGCACGGATGCATGGCAGACGGCATCCGCACAGATCTAGGGGCAAGGAATGACAAGCTCAGGGAGCGCAAG
Source organism: Entelurus aequoreus (assembly GCF_033978785.1). Lineage (NCBI taxonomy): Eukaryota > Metazoa > Chordata > Actinopteri > Syngnathiformes > Syngnathidae > Entelurus > Entelurus aequoreus. The sequence continues at coordinate 23,867,339 of NC_084737.1, forward strand.
CACAGACGACGCTCTCAGACGTGATCGAGGACTGCCGACATCTAACAACAAGGACAAGAAACAAGCTGTGGTGGTCTCTGCAGGTGCAGCCCAACCAGTGACTGTCATGCTCCAATTGCAGGCCAGCCCGCCGATGAACAGTGTCTACTGAAGGAAGTGGTGTCAAAAGTGATGGAACTGTCTGTCAACTGACTGTTGCATGTGGATGCTGCAAGACGCCCAATGCGACCAGCGGCGATGGACGATACAAAGACAGTGGAGCCGTGTGCTTGACACATGAGATGTTACTGAGGCTGTGGACTGATCTGTAAACCATGCTGGCTGGAATAGAAATTTAAATAGTTAGCAGGTAGAACAATGGATTGAGGAAACGTTTTTAGACAACATCATGGTATATAGAGATGCATCAAAAACTATAAGTAATAAAGTAGGAGCTGCAGCAGTTATCCCACAAGGAAACATAGTATTAAATAAAAGAATCAGTGATAAGTTATCTGTTTTTACGGGGGAATTGGTCGCAATTTATATGGCAGTTAATTGGATAGAGGAAAATGAAGCAAGAAATGCAGTCGTGTGCTCGGACTCCAGCAGTGCATTGATGAGCATAAAAAACATAGCATCAGAAACAAGACAAGATTTAGTTCATGAAATAGTTCAGGCAATCTACAGAATAAATAAAGCGGGAGGTGTGGTAACATTTCTCTGGTACCTGCATGTAGGAGTTGTGGGCAACGAGTTAGCAGATAGATACGCAAAACAAGCAACCACTAAAACAGAGGTAAACATGGAGATTAACTACAGTAAAGAAAAAGTGAAGAACATAATTAAGATAGAACACAGTAAAAAGTGGCAAGATAATTGGAATAAGAAAACAAAAGGTAGAGAGTATTACAAAGTCCAGAGGGGAGTAGGTGTAATGAGAGGAGGGGGTACAAATAGAAAGGAAGAACATTATTACTAGAATGAGATTAGGACATACATATCTAAATAGTTCACTGAAATTGATGAGGAAACATAATACAGGCTGTGTGACTGTTGCCATCTAAGAGAAAGTGCAGGACATGTTTTAATACATTGTAGGAAATACAACAGAGAAAGGGAAATACTGGAAAGTAAGTTAGTGAAAGAGAATATTAGGTTAGCAGCGGAAGATATATTAGGATTGAACTCAGAACACATAGGATATAGAGCAATATACACATATTTAAAAAACACTGGGTTAAATAAAAGAATATAGAGTAGGGATCCACCTCGGTCCACACTCCATTACAGTAAGTGGCGGTAATGCGCACCAGAAGGTTGCTTGCCAACCGCCATAAAAATAAAAAAAAGAAGAAGAAGAATGTCCACAGCATGGGAAGGGAAGTGTTTTTTGCGCATGCGCGGATGATTGTATCGTCCAGTACCAATCGTGTCGTAAAACGCAACATAGCAGTGTGGTCTTTAATTCTGCATTAATTATTTTGTACTTATTCCTCAATCGTACGAAAAACTAAACGTTATTAGTTCTTCGTGTCAGCATTAACTCGTCTCAGTGAACTTTGAAGCGTCTCTTCTCAGGCTGAGCTTGCTGGCTAGCTTAGCTTACTAGTTAGCTTAGCATGTTAGCTGCTAACAAAGATACGCGGAAGTGATCAAGACATCTCTAAGAAGAGATCAACTGTGAGTATAAAGTGTTGGGATTGTGTGAAAATGTGTAAAATAGCAATGCTGAGATTGTTGCTGAATCAGCGACTAACTGGTTGTTGAATAAATATTTGTAGTGTTAGAAAGAAAGATAGCAGAGTAGGAGAATTAACTTTCTCCAGCAAAACGTTATAATTGATTATTAACATGAAAGAACACTTGGAATAAAATAAGTGAGTGGAGATGTTAGATAACGCACATTGCAACACGGCTTGGGTGAGTTAACATGGAAGCCATCTTTATTGTTGTACTCGTGCACTTGTCACTATCGGATAGTGGAGCTAAGATCGTGTGTGCTGGTGATCCTCCACAGTGGTCTCCATCAGCTTCTGTTGTCATGTGGTCAGTTGAGCTGCTGCTTGGAGGCTCCGCCTCTCTCTTCTCCTCACTTTCACCTTTAACCTCATCATCTTCACTCTTCACAATCACACCAATCACTGGGAACTCCTCCAACCACTCAAGATGCTCTCCCTCCTGACTGATGCTATGTTCCTCCTCTTCCTCTTTAATGTGGGGGGTCTCTGGCGCCTCCTCTTCTTCTTTGAAATGGGGAGTGAGTGGGTGGTCCTCCTCGTTTTTAATGTGCAGTGTCTGTGGCGCCTCCTCTTCCTCTATAATGTGGAGGGGCTGTGGCTCCTCGTTGTCCATCTTGAAGCTCCACTTCTGTTGCTCAGGAAGAGAATGCTCTTTACAGACGTCTGCAGGACACAAGAAGACAAACATGTTTTAGAAACATCCAGTCAAACAATGTATTCAGTATGTTTACATAAACTTCAGAAAAACAAGTTATTGTATGACTGTCTTGAAATCTCGGTGGCAGACAAACACAACACTCAATAGTATTATTCACAGGAAAAGAAAATACATTCCGGGTGAGGGGAATTTTCACTAGGGATAGGCGATAAGGCCTACCAGTTATTGTCCATATATATACACATATATATATATATATATATATATATATATATATATATATATATATATATATATATATATATATATATATATATATATATATATATATATATATATATATATATATATATATATATATATATATATATATATATATATACATACATACATACATACATACATACATACATACATACATATACATACACACACACACACACACACACACACACACACACACACACACACACACACACACACACACACACACACACACACACACACACACACACACACACACACACATATATATATATATCAATCCACCCAACTTTGTTTACATTTAAAAGCACTAGCTTCTGGTTAGTGTGTGTGTGTGTGTGTGTGTGTGTGTGTGTGTGTGTGTGTGTGTGTGTGTGTGTGTGTGTGTGTGTGTGTGTATACAGCTGCAAGAAAAAATATGTGAACCCTTTGGCATTACTTACATTTCTGTATAATTTGGGCATAAAATGAGTTCTGAATTTCATTTAAGTCACAACAATAGACAAACAGTCTTCTTAAAACTAATACTGCATATAAAATGTATGTTTTCATATTTTTTTAACACAACGTGTAAACATTCACAGTGCAGGTATGGAAAAAGTATGCGAACCCCAAAGCTTATGACTTCTCCAAGAGTCAATTGGAGCCAGGAGTCAGCCAACCTGGAGTCCAACCAATGTGATGAGATTACAGGTGTTAGTCAAAGCTGCCCTGCCCTATAAAAACACACCAGTATTGAGTTCACTGTTCCCAAGAAGTATTGCCTGATGTGCCCAGTTGCCTCACACAAAAGCGCTCTCTGAAAACCTACGATCAACAATTGTTGACTTACACGAAGCTGCAAAGGGTTACAAAAGTAACTCAAAGCCTGATGTTCATGGGTCTACGGTAAGACAGACTGTCGACAAATGGCGAAAGTTCAGCACTTTTGCTACTCTCCCTCGGTGTGGTCATCCTGTAAAGATGACCGCGAGAGCATGGAGCAGAATGCTCAATGAAGTGAAAAATAAAGTGTTAGCTAAAGAACTACAAGAATCTCTGGCACATGCTAACATTTTTGTTGACCAATCAATAATAAGGAAAACATCAAACAAGAATGGAGTTCATGGGGGGGACACCATGGAGGAAGCCACAGCTGTCAAAGAAAAATATTGCTGCACGTTTGAAGTTTGCAAAAAGAGCTCCTAGATGTTCCACAGCACTACTGGTAAAATATTATGTGGACAAATGAAACCAAAATTGAGTTGTTTGGGAGGAACACACGACGCTATGTGTGGAGGGAAAAAGGCACAGCACATCCAACATTTAAATGCGCTGACAGTTCATTGCCGTTGCCCAAATGAATTCAACTGAGTGGAGCGGATCACCACTCCAAGATGGCGGCCCCGCGTCTCGTCAGCGCCAGTAGGCAGTAGCGCTCGATGCTGCGTCTAGATGTCTATGGTGTTCCTCATATCTCTGGAGTGTTGCTGTTTCTCTCGCGAGATCTGACAACACTGCGTGGGATGGACTGGGAACCAAACAGGACGAGAAAAAGTTAAGATGGCGTTTTGCGGAGAAAGACGTTATTGTGTATATAACAGTTCTGTGTTCTTAATCGGTGCGTACATGTAGACATATATGTTGTTTAACAGAGTAAACATTGTTCATCGTTGTTTGGGTCCTGGATACATCAGTCTAAGAGCACTTTGCTGTTTCTCGTGCTAGCTCAGCTTGCTAGTTACCTTAGCTTGTTAGCTGCTAACAAAGACACGCAGTAGTGATCAACACATCGCTAAGCAGAGATCAAGTGTGAGTGTAAAGTGTTGTGATTGTGTGAAAATGTGCGAAAGAACGATAGCAGAGTACAAAGAGGAACTTTCTCGAACAAAAGAGGAGAAGGAGCGACAACGTCAACTACTGGACGCTGTTTTCAAGAAACCTCAATTTGTGTTACACATAACAGGTTTGTTTACTTCTTACTCTCACATGTTTACTAGCTTTACATTTAATTATTAACACTACCGTTAAAAATATGTTTTATTTTTATATTGTTCATGAAAACAAGACCGTTTCAGACACACAATATTTGAGAGGTTGATGTTCCTCTCAGTTTGTAACAATGTGTATCAACATGTTTACACAAAAGTCACCATTGATCGATTGATTGATTGAGACTTTTATTAGTAGATTGCACAGTACAGTACATATTCCGTATAATTGACCACTAAATGGTAACACCCGAATACGTTTTTCAACTTGTTTAAGGCGGGGTCCACGTTAATCAATTCACGGTATAAATATATACTGTCAGCATAATACAGTCATCACACAAGTTAATCATCATCAGAGTATATACATTGAATTACTTACATTATTTACAATCCGGGGTTTGGGATGTGGAGGGGGTTAGGTTTTGTTGATATCAGCACTTCAGTCATCAACAATAATATCTTCTGAGAAATGGACATTGAAACAGTGTAGGTCTGACTTGGTAGGATATGTACAGCGAGCAGTGAACATAGTGAGCTCAGAAAGCATAAGAACAAGTATATACATTTGATTATTTACATTTGATTAATTACAATCCGGGGAGGTGGGATGTGGTGGGGGGAGGTTGTTAGTCTAGGGTTGTAGTTGCCTGGAGGTGTTCTTTTAGTGCGGTTTTGAAGGAGGGTAGAGATGCACTTTCTTTTACACCTGTTGGGAGTGCATTCCATATTGATGTGGCATAGAAGGAGAATGAGTTAAGACCTTTGTTAGATCGGAATCTGGGTTTAACGTGGCTTGTGGAGCTCCCCCTGGTGTTGTGATTATGGCGGTCATTTACGTTATGGAAGTAGTTTGACATGTACTTCGGTATCAGGGAGGTGTAGCAAATTTTATAGACTAGGCTCAGTGCAAGTTGTTTTACTCTGTCTCCACCCTGAGCCAGCCCACTTTGGAAAAACCAAATATATTTCACATTGTAATCAACATAATTCATCGTTTCATGGCTAATTTCACTTCCTGATTCTGACATACATGTTAAAAATATACCAAACAAACCTTTAATAAAGTCATCACTCCAAACTTATGTTCGAGAGCCTCTTTTGTCCTTGTCCTTTCCTATGAAATATTGCCCTTTTCTGCATTTCCTGATTACCGCTCGAGAAACTCTGAAGAAACCTTTATCCTTTTCGCAATTATAAACGATTCCTATAGCCGAAAACAACGCGAGCATAGAACATGTTTCGAAAGGCTAAGTGGCGCTTGGTACCCGTTGAGAACAGACACTGGCTTGACCACCACGCATATTTAATGGGCCCGACGTGAGCCGGGCGCAACGTCATGTAAATCCAAGTCATTTTAGTGGCAAAGACAAAAGTACAGTATTTCCTGTGTTTTTCTTGGTTGTTTAGCGACACACTTTTAACACGACACACATGAAAGCACAAATAATTTCATTGTGTTAACAGTTTCAGTCAAAAACTCTTTCTATTATCTATTGATTTTATTTACTTATTTACCCAACAGACGTCAAGCAGCCCCGCCGCTTTGAAGAGGAGCCACAGCCCCCACATAATAAAGAGGAAGTGTGGATCACTCAGGAGGGAGAGTGTCTTGCAGGGCAGGAGGAGGCTGATCTCACCAAGTTTCCACTGACTGTTGTCTCTGTGAAGACTGAAAACCATGGAGACAAACCACCTGAGTCCTCACACCTTCATCCCAGTCCAAGTAAGCACAACCTCCAGATATCAGATATCAAAAAATGGAACATCCTGGACAAGTCTATGTCAAATGATGCTAAAACACCTGCACAACTGTACATGGTTCAACTTCATCTACCAAAGGAGTGTTGTGTGGGTTAAGTGCCACCAATGGCAGAAGAAGATCCATATGAGATGTAGGGATGGGCAAAATGGCCTAAAATATATAATGTGATATTTATTACAGCGTCCTGCTATAACGTTATATATCACAATGTATTATTTGGTATGTGAGTGATTGTAGAACTAAAGTAAAACAAGTTACAAAGGTTTTACTTGTTCACATACTGTTAACATGTGGTTACTTTCTGTTGTAACATGTTTCTATCTACACTTCTGTTAAAATGTAATAATCACTTATTCTTCTGGTGTTTGATACGTTACATTAGTTTTGGGTGATACTACACATTTATGTATCAATCATAAATCAAGTAGTTATGGGGCTGTATCAATGCTGGTACTGATACTTCACCATTTCAAGCTCATTGAATGATTACATTTTTTATCACAATTATAATCAGACAAAAACACAGGATAGCGATGTAAAAATATATATTTTTTAAAATGAAGTAGATGAAGCAATTCCGGAAGGAATTGCGTGTGAATGCTCCAAAGCTGAAGTTGAAATGAAATGCTGACATAATGTAGTATGAATGTAAGAATAGTTTGAATGTTTGAATGTTGAAGAGATTGAATTTTCAGGAAAACCGAAAAAAAATTTTTTACTTGGGAAAGTGTTAGTTGGATGAGTGGAATGTGTTGATGTTGGAATGGTTTAAATTGGTTGAAAAATGTGGGAATTGTGGAAGGTGGAAAAATGTCCCATTCATTTCAATGGGAACTTCCTGAAAATTTGGGAATTTTGGGAAAAGTGGGATTTAAAAAAAAAGAAAAAAGATTAGGAGCATGAATGTCCTGAATGAGCTGAATTGGTTGGTGTTGGAATTGTTTAAATCAGTCAAGAAATGTTGAAGTAGTAACAGTTTTTAATTGAGGAATTGTATTATGGAATTCCTGGAATTTCGGAAAAATTGGGAATGTTTCTAGTTTCTAAACCAACTTGTTTTTTTCACCTGACTAAGACAAATGTTTTGATGGTGGAACATTTGAAATGAGATGAAAAAAGAAAAGGCGTAGCCAAACGAAAAAGGTTGGAAATAGGGTTAGACAAAAAACAGGATTTCCTGGAAATTTGTTGAACATGGAAAAATGGTCGTTTGAATGTCGAGGATGAGTTGAATGTGGTGAAGGTGGAATGGTTTGAATCGGTTGAAGAATGTGGGAATTGTGAAAAATGGACAATTCATTTTGAATGGGGAAACATTTTTTTATGAGAAATCCGGCAATTTTTTTTAGAATTGTTGAAGTAGATCACACAATTCCCAAACAGGCTGATTATTTTGAAGTTGGAACGGTTTGAATCAGATGAAAAATGTGGGAGTTGTGGAACTTTGAAGAATGTCCTATTAATTTCAATGGGAATTTCCGAAAAATGTGGGAATTTCGGGAAAAACTGGAATTTTTTTTGAAAAAACTTGAATGGTTTAAATGAGTTGAAATGGTTGGTGTTGACATTTTTCATAACGTTCAAGAAATCTTGAAGTAGCAACATGTTGAATTGAGAAATGGTATTACGAAATTTCGGGAAAACTGGGAATTTTTCCGGTTCAAAAAACAACTTTGTTTTTTGTCCTAATTAAGAGGAATGATTTGACAGTGGAACGGTTGAAGTGGGTTGAAACATGTGGAAGGAGTAGTTGCCAGAAAAAAAGGTGGAAATAGGGCTTTCTGTGAAATCCTGGAATTGCTTTAACTTGGAAAAAGGGTACTTTGAATTTCCAAAATAATGGAATATGTTGAAGGTGGAATGGTATGAATAGGTACAAAAATGTGGAAATGGTGGAAGCTTGAAAAATGGCCAATTAATTTTGAATGGGAAAAATGTCCAGGAAAACCTGGAGTTCTGGGGAATCTGGGATTTTTTGGAATTTGTCAAGGAAAGCCTGTGATTCCCGAATAGTCTGAACAGTTTGAAGTTGGAACGGTTTGAATCGGGTGAAAAATGTGGAAGGTAGAGCGCGCTAAAATCCAAAGTTTATAAGCTGTGTTACAATTTGCGGCTCTATACTATTTTTCTGTATGGAAGTGGCAGCAAAATGTCTCTCTTGAGAGAAAAGGTTGCAGACTCTGTCCTACGGTGTGTTAGGAATTAACTATACACTGCAAAACATTCACAAAATGCTATGTCACATGAATTTTTCTTGATAGTATTAAAAAAAATGATAATGTAAAAAAACATGGTGTTTATTACTTTTTAATATCAATTTAAAACACAAAGCAATTTAGCTAATGAAGATTGAGTCGAATAAACAAGTTTTGTTCTTCTCCAACAACACCATGTGGATGAGTGCCACAGTTTGACAAAAAAAATAAACCTCTCACGTCCAGTACACAATCTTGGTGCCTGACTGACAAAACTGCGTGCTGTCACTTTACAGCCTGCGTTCAATTCAGTGAGATGACAAAACATTTCAGCTAGTGTTGATGTTATTGGAACACTGACAGTTAGCAGTTAAATAAAGGACGAGTGACCATCCCAGTAAACAAACTGAAGACGTTATAAACAAGTTGCGGCAATGTTCTCTTTCACTGTTAATATCTGGTTATTTTCTGTTGTAACATGTTTCTATCTACACCTCTGTTCAAATGTAATAATCACTTATTCTTCTGTTGTTTGATACTTTATGTTAGTTTTGGTGATCCTACATTTTTTTTTTGGTATGGATCCAATACCAAGTAGTTACGGGGCAGTATTCATTTTGCTTTTTAATTTTGAAAATCATTTAGAACAGTTGTAATTAGACAAAAACACATGAAAGCAGTGTAACAAAATCCATTAATGATTTTATTATTAAAAGCTTTATCGTCGGCCATAATTCATATCATTTGCATTGTATAACATCTATATCGCATGGTAGCAGCTAAACTAGCGTGTAGTGATACTGTGTACAGATGATCCTGTCTGTTCTGAGCAGATGCACAGAGGGTTGAAACAACAATTGTGTGGTCTGCTGACAACTAGGTTTATTTTGCTAGTTACTAGGACTGCGACTAACCACTACTTTGATAGTTGACTAGTCATCCGCTAACTTAAAGATCACTAATCAGACTGGCTCTGATTCAGCCATTGGCTTTTAAAATCATTCATAAGAAGTTAATCATACTGTTATTGTGCTGCTCTCTAGGCTGTTAAAGATTAATAACTATATTAAATGTTTGTCCATTTGAAAGCAAGGGCAGGAAAAGTGCTGATCAAAACAAATATTGCATTTTTTGAGGTAATCAAAAAGCAGTCAAAATAGCTTCAATAACAACAAAACTAGATCAAAGCTAGATAGCTTACTTCTATTATTTTTACTCTGTTTTAATTTCATTGTGTATTCAAAAACGTTTCAGTGTCAACATCTGGCTGTTTATAGTTGTATCTCCACTGGGATGATCCTGCATCATGTCACATATTTAAAGTGTCTTCTTTGAGAACATTCTGTCACTTATTAGATGGGTAAGTTTTTGTTTGATCATATACTTTAAAGATATTGACTTATTTCATCTTCTATATCATTATTTCTATGTGTGTTGGTGTAAACCCCGGCTCTTCAACTAAATTGTTCTGGGGGCCACATTTTCTCACATTCTCCCTTCACTATTATTCTTATTTTGAGAACCGGCATCCTCTGCAGTGGATGTGTGTTTTTGTTGTATTTCTTTTGTCAGTTACACATTTCTGAAGAAAATAGTCCTGTTATACAAAATACAAGTGTCCTCTATAGTGAACGTTAAAATGTCAACACAAGGATCTGCTAATGTGTTTACATGGTCCAAGTTCCTCTGTACAACAGGAGCACTCTAGTGTGTGGAAATCGCTTTCTTCCGGGTTCTTCGGGCCGCCAAGCACAGACATCACCGCTCCTTTTCAGGGCTTTCAGACACAGTTTTTATTTTTCAATAAAGTCTATAGAGTGCTTTTCAGCAAATGTCTTTTAGTCTGTGCGAATCCTGCTCTCGCCCTCGTTCGCTCTCGTGCTCCAACTCCAGCCACCATTAACAACAACTCCCTCTCTCCTTCCCGGCTGCTGCCTTTAACAGTGACAGGTGATTAGATAAACGCGCCCAGGTGGGCCATCTACTCACCTGTCGCTGATCTCGAAGCCGGTCCTGGCACATCCTGCTTTGCCGCAGGCCACGCCCCTCCACATAGTGTTTTTAGGAAATTGCAGCAAAAATGTTTTTCCCCCAAGTTTTGAACTGAACACGAGGGCCCGTGTTGTGTCATTGCAGGTCCCAATTTGGCCCCCAGCTGCCAGTAGAGTAGCCCTGCTGTATACAGTAAGTTTGCACAATATAGACGATATACAATATAAATTATATTAATTTAGCCGACGATAGAGCTTTTAATACTATCGTGATAATAAATGTTGAAGACAGATTCTAGCTGTGTCTCCAAATTTGACAGCGACAAGCAAACAAACTCAATGCTCATCACACTGTAGCATTCTAGCTAGCGAACTAACTAACGTCCCTCCACAGTGCAAAGCCACTTCTAAGACAGCAATCCTCCCCTCTGTTGCGACAAATGAACTACATTTCTTACAAGGAGGATATGTTAGCCGCGAATTGGGCGCTAGGCTCTTGAATGTAAACAAAGGTTGGTGGATCGAGTTAATAGCAGGAAGTAATTTAAATATTTAATTGATATTGTTACTATGCCATCCTGTTTATTTGTCTGATTATAATTTGGATCAAAAATGTAATCATTCAATGATTTTGATAATATTAAATATCAGTATCAACATTATTATTAACGATACTGCCCCTGTAACTACTTGGTATTGGATCCATACCCACATTTTTAGTATCACCCACAAATAATGCAAAGTAGCAAACAGA